>NC_059203.1:19286047-19331047 GCF_020615455.1 Coregonus clupeaformis | reverse complement strand
TTAGTTAAAACACACACAGCACCCCCAGTCATAGAGACACATTTAGTTAAAACACACACAGCACCCCCAGTCATAGAGACACATTTAGTTAAAACACACAAGCACCCCCAGTCATAGAGACACATTTAGTTAAAACACACACAGCACCCCCAGTCATAGAGACACATTTAGTTAAAACACACAGCACCCCAGTCATAGAGACACATTTAGTTAAAACACACACAGCACCCCCAGTCATAGAGACACATTTAGTTAAAACACACAAGCACCCCCAGTCATAGAGACACATTTAGTTAAAACACACACAGCACCCCCAGTCATAGAGACACATTTAGTTAAAACACACAGCACCCCCCAGTCATAGAGACACATTTAGTTAAAACACACACAGCACCCCCAGTCATAGAGACACATTTAGTTAAAACACACAGCACCCCCAGTCATAGAGACACATTTAGTTAAAACACACACAGCACCCCCAGTCATAGAGACACATTTAGTTAAAACACACACAGCACCCCCAGTCATAGAGACACATTTAGTTAAAACACACACAGCACCCCCAGTCATAGAGACACATTTGGTTAAAACACACACAGCACCCCCAGTCATAGAGACACATTTAGTTAAACACACACAGCACCCCCAGTCATAGAGACACATTTAGTTAAAACACACACAGCACCCCCAGTCATAGAGACACATTTAGTTAAAACACACACAGCACCCCCAGTCATAGAGACACATTTAGTTAAAACACACACAGCACCCCCAGTCATAGAGACACATTTAGTTAAAACACACACAGCACCCCCAGTCATAGAGACACATTTAGTTAAAACACACACGCACCCCCAGTCATAGAGACACATTTAGTTAAAACACACACAGCACCCCCAGTCATAGAGACACATTTATTTAAAACACACACAGCACCCCCCAGTCATAGAGACACATTTAGTTAAAACACACACAGCACCCCCAGTCATAGAGACACATTTAGTTAAAACACACACAGCACCCCCAGTCATAGAGACACATTTAGTTAAAACACACACAGCACCCCCCAGTCATAGAGACACATTTTAGTTAAAACACACAGCACCCCCAGTCATAGAGACACATTTAGTTAAAACACACACAGCACCCCCAGTCATAGAGACACATTTAGTTAAAACACACACAGAACCCCCAGTCATAGAGACACATTTAGTTAAAACACACAGCACCCCAGTCATAGAGACACATTTAGTTAAAACACACACAGCACCCCCAGTCATAGAGACACATTTAGTTAAAACACACACAGCACCCCCAGTCATAGAGACACATTTAGTTAAAACACACACAGCACCCCCAGTCATAGAGACACATTTAGTTAAAACACACACAGCACCCCCAGTCATAGAGACACATTTAGTTAAAACACACAGCACCCCCAGTCATAGAGACACATTTAGTTAAAACACACACAGCACCCCCAGTCATAGAGACACATTTAGTTAAAACACACACAGCACCCCCAGTCATAGAGACACATTTAGTTAAAACACACACAGCACCCCCAGTCATAGAGACACATTTAGTTAAAACACACACAGCACCCCCAGTCATAGAGACACATTTAGTTAAAACACACATAGCACCCCCCAGTCATAGAGACACATTTAGTTAAAACACACAGCACCCCCAGTCATAGAGACACATTTAGTTAAAACACACACAGCACCCCCAGTCATAGAGACACATTTAGTTAAAACACACACAGCACCCCCAGTCATAGAGACACATTTAGTTAAAACACACACAGCACCCCCAGTCATAGAGACACATTTAGTTAAAACACACACAGCACCCCCAGTCATAGAGACACATTTAGTTAAAACACACACAGCACCCCCAGTCATAGAGACACATTTAGTTAAAACACACACAGCACCCCCAGTCATAGAGACACATTTAGTTAAAACACACACAGCACCCCCAGTCATAGAGACACATTTAGTTAAAACACACACAGCACCCCCAGTCATAGAGACACATTTAGTTAAAACACACACGCACCCCCAGTCATAGAGACACATTTAGTTAAAACACACACAGCACCCCCAGTCATAGAGACACATTTAGTTAAAACACACACGCACCCCCAGTCATAGAGACACATTTAGTTAAAACACACAGCACCCCCAGTCATAGAGACACATTTAGTTAAAACACACAGCACCCCCAGTCATAGAGACACATTTAGTTAAAACACACACAGCACCCCCAGTCATAGAGACACATTTAGTTAAAACACACACAGCACCCCCAGTCATAGAGACACATTTAGTTAAAACACACACAGCACCCCAGCCAGTCATAGAGACACATTTAGTTAAAACACACACAGCACCCCCAGTCATAGAGACACATTTAGTTAAAACACACACAGCACCCCCAGTCATAGAGACACATTTAGTTAAAACACACACAGCACCCCCAGTCATAGAGACACATTTAGTTAAAACACACACACACCCCAGTCATAGAGACACATTTAGTTAAAACACACACAGCACCCCCAGTCATAGAGACACATTTAGTTAAAACACACACAGCACCCCCAGTCATAGAGACACATTTAGTTAAAACACACACAGCACCCCCAGTCATAGAGACACATTTAGTTAAAACACACACAGCACCCCCAGTCATAGAGACACATTTAGTTAAAACACACACAGCACCCCCCCAGTCATAGAGACACATTTAGTTAAAACACACAGCACCCCCAGTCATAGAGACACATTTAGTTAAAACACACACAGCACCCCCAGTCATAGAGACACATTTAGTTAAAACACACACAGCACCCCCAGTCATAGAGACACATTTAGTTAAAACACCAAGCACCCCCAGTCATAGAGACACATTTAGTTAAAACACACAGCACCCCCCAGTCATAGAGACACATTTAGTTAAAACACACACAGCACCCCCAGTCATAGAGACACATTTAGTTAAAACACACAGCACCCCCCAGTCATAGAGACACATTTAGTTAAAACACACACAGCACCCCCAGTCATAGAGACACATTTAGTTAAAACACACACAGCACCCCCAGTCATAGAGACACATTTAGTTAAAACACACACAGCACCCCCAGTCATAGAGACACATTTAGTTAAACACACACAGCACCCCCAGTCATAGAGACACATTTAGTTAAAACACACAAGCACCCCCAGTCATAGAGACACATTTAGTTAAAACACACACAGCACCCCCAGTCATAGAGACACATTTAGTTAAAACACACACAGCACCCCCCAGTCATAGAGACACATTTAGTTAAAACACACAGCACCCCCAGTCATAGAGACACATTTAGTTAAAACACACACAGCACCCCCCAGTCATAGAGACACATTTAGTTAAAACACACACAGCACCCCCAGTCATAGAGACACATTTAGTTAAAACACACACAGCACCCCCAGTCATAGAGACACATTTAGTTAAAACACACACAGCACCCCCAGTCATAGAGACACATTTAGTTAAAACACACACCACCCCCAGTCATAGAGACACATTTAGTTAAAACACACACAGCACCCCCCAGTCATAGAGACACATTTAGTTAAAACACACACAGCACCCCCAGTCATAGAGACACATTTAGTTAAAACACACACAGCACCCCCAGTCATAGAGACACATTTAGTTAAAACACACACAGCACCCCCAGTCATAGAGACACATTTAGTTAAAACACACACAGCACCCCCAGTCATAGAGACACATTTAGTTAAAACACACACAGCACCCCCAGTCATAGAGACACATTTAGTTAAAACACACACAGCACCCCAGTCATAGAGACACATTTAGTTAAAACACACACAGCACCCCCAGTCATAGAGAGACACATTTAGTTAAAACACACACAGCACCCCCAGTCATAGAGACACATTTAGTTAAAACACACACAGCACCCCCAGTCATAGAGACACATTTAGTTAAAACACACACAGCACCCCCAGTCATAGAGACACATTTAGTTAAAACACACAGCACCCCCAGTCATAGAGACACATTTAGTTAAAACACACACAGCACCCCCAGTCATAGAGACACATTTAGTTAAAACACACACAGCACCCCCAGTCATAGAGACACATTTAGTTAAAACACACACAGCACCCCCAGTCATAGAGACACATTTAGTTAAAACACACACAGCACCCCCAGTCATAGAGACACATTTAGTTAAAACACACACAGCACCCCCAGTCATAGAGACACATTTAGTTAAAACACACACAGCACCCCCAGTCATAGAGACACATTTAGTTAAAACACACACAGCACCCCCAGTCATAGAGACACATTTAGTTAAAACACACACAGCACCCCCAGTCATAGAGACACATTTAGTTAAAACACACACAGCACCCCCCAGTCATAGAGACACATTTAGTTAAAACACACACAGCACCCCCAGTCATAGAGACACATTTAGTTAAAACACACAGCACCCCCAGTCATAGAGACACATTTAGTTAAAACACACACAGCACCCCCAGTCATAGAGACACATTTAGTTAAAACACACAGCACCCCCAGTCATAGAGACACATTTAGTTAAAACACACACAGCACCCCCAGTCATAGAGACACATTTAGTTAAAACACACAGCACCCCCAGTCATAGAGACACATTTAGTTAAAACACACACAGCACCCCCAGTCATAGAGACACATTTAGTTAAAACACACACAGCACCCCCAGTCATAGAGACACATTTAGTTAAAACACACAGCACCCCCAGTCATAGAGACACATTTAGTTAAAACACACACAGCACCCCCAGTCATAGAGACACATTTAGTTAAAACACACACAGCACCCCCAGTCATAGAGACACATTTAGTTAAAACACACACAGCACCCCCAGTCATAGAGACACATTTAGTTAAAACACACAGCACCCCCAGTCATAGAGACACATTTAGTTAAAACACACACAGCACCCCCAGTCATAGAGACACATTTAGTTAAAACACACACGCACCCCCCAGTCATAGAGACACATTTAGTTAAAACACACACAGCACCCCCAGTCATAGAGACACATTTAGTTAAAACACACAGCACTCCCCAGTCATAGAGACACATTTAGTTAAAACACACACAGCACCCCCAGTCATAGAGACACATTTAGTTAAAACACACACAGCACCCCCAGTCATAGAGACACATTTAGTTAAAACACACACAGCACCCCCAGTCATAGAGAGACACATTTAGTTAAAACACACACAGCACCCCCAGTCATAGAGACACATTTAGTTAAAACACACACAGCACCCCCAGTCATAGAGACACATTTAGTTAAAACACACACAGCACCCCCAGTCATAGAGACACATTTAGTTAAAACACACAGCACCCCCAGTCATAGAGACACATTTAGTTAAAACACACACAGCACCCCCCAGTCATAGAGACACATTTAGTTAAAACACACACAGCACCCCCAGTCATAGAGACACATTTAGTTAAAACACACAGCACCCCCAGTCATAGAGACACATTTAGTTAAAACACACAGCACCCCCAGTCATAGAGACACATTTAGTTAAAACACCAAGCACCCCCAGTCATAGAGACACATTTAGTTAAAACACACACAGCACCCCCAGTCATAGAGACACATTTAGTTAAAACACACACAGCACCCCCAGTCATAGAGACACATTTAGTTAAAACACACAGCACCCCCAGTCATAGAGACACATTTAGTTAAAACACACACAGCACCCCCAGTCATAGAGACACATTTAGTTAAAACACACAGCACCCCCAGTCATAGAGACACATTTAGTTAAAACACACACAGCACCCCCAGTCATAGAGACACATTTAGTTAAAACACACACAGCACCCCCAGTCATAGAGACACATTTAGTTAAAACACACAGCACCCCCAGTCATAGAGACACATTTAGTTAAAACACACACAGCACCCCCAGTCATAGAGACACATTTAGTTAAAACACACACAGCACCCCCAGTCATAGAGACACATTTAGTTAAAACACACAGCACCCCCAGTCATAGAGACACATTTAGTTAAAACACACAGCACCCCAGTCATAGAGACACATTTTGTTAAAACACACACAGCACCCCCAGTCATAGAGACACATTTAGTTAAAACACACAGCACCCCCAGTCATAGAGACACATTTAGTTAAAACACACACAGCACCCCCAGTCATAGAGACACATTTAGTTAAAACACACACAGCACCCCCAGTCATAGAGACACATTTAGTTAAAACACACACAGCACCCCCCAGTCATAGAGACACATTTAGTTAAAACACACACAGCACCCCAGTCATAGAGACACATTTAGTTAAAACACACACGCACCCCCAGTCATAGAGACACATTTAGTTAAAACACACACAGCACCCCCAGTCATAGAGACACATTTAGTTAAAACACACACGCACCCCCAGTCATAGAGACACATTTAGTTAAAACACACACAGCACCCCCCAGTCATAGAGACACATTTAGTTAAAACACACAGCACCCCAGTCATAGAGACACATTTAGTTAAAACACACACAGCACCCCCAGTCATAGAGACACATTTAGTTAAAACACACACAGCACCCCCAGTCATAGAGACACATTTAGTTAAAACACACAGCACCCCAGTCATAGAGACACATTTAGTTAAAACACACACAGCACCCCCAGTCATAGAGACACATTTAGTTAAAACACACAGCACCCCCAGTCATAGAGACACATTTAGTTAAAACACACACAGCACCCCCAGTCATAGAGACACATTTAGTTAAAACACACACAGCACCCCCAGTCATAGAGACACATTTAGTTAAAACACACAGCACCCCCAGTTATAGGTACACATTTAGTTAAAACACACACAGCACCCCCAGTCATAGAGACACATTTAGTTAAAACACACACAGCACCCCCAGTCATAGAGACACATTTAGTTAAAACACACACAGCACCCCCAGTCATAGAGACACATTTAGTTAAAACACACACGCACCCCCCAGTCATAGAGACACATTTAGTTAAAACACACACAGCACCCCCAGTCATAGAGACACATTTAGTTAAAACACACACAGCACCCCCAGTCATAGAGACACATTTAGTTAAAACACACAGCACCCCCAGTCATAGAGGCACATTTAGTTAAAACACACACAGCACCCCAGTCATAGAGACACATTTAGTTAAAACACACAGCACCCCCAGTCATAGAGACACATTTAGTTAAAACACACACAGCACCCCCAGTCATAGAGACACATTTAGTTAAAACACACACAGCACCCCCAGTCATAGAGACACATTTAGTTAAAACACACAGCACCCCCAGTCATAGAGACACATTTAGTTAAAACACACACAGCCCCCCAGTCATAGAGACACATTTAGTTAAAACACACACACACCCCCAGTCATAGAGACACATTTAGTTAAAACACACACAGCACCCCCAGTCATAGAGACACATTTAGTTAAAACACACACAGCACCCCCAGTCATAGAGACACATTTAGTTAAAACACACACAGCACCCCCAGTCATAGAGACACATTTAGTTAAAACACACAGCACCCCCAGTCATAGAGACACATTTAGTTAAAACACACACAGCACCCCCAGTCATAGAGACACATTTAGTTAAAACACACAGCACCCCCAGTCATAGAGACACATTTAGTTAAAACACACACAGCACCCCCCAGTCATAGAGACACATTTAGTTAAAACACACACAGCACCCCCAGTCATAGAGACACATTTAGTTAAAACACACACAGCACCCCCAGTCATAGAGACACATTTAGTTAAAACACACAGCACCCCCAGTCATAGAGACACATTTAGTTAAAACACACACAGCACCCCCAGTCATAGAGACACATTTAGTTAAAACACACACAGCACCCCCAGTCATAGAGACACATTTAGTTAAAACACACACAGCACCCCCAGTCATAGAGACACATTTAGTTAAAACACACACAGCACCCCAGTCATAGAGACACATTTAGTTAAAACACACACAAGCACCCCCAGTCATAGAGACACATTTAGTTAAAACACACACAGCACCCCCAGTCATAGAGACACATTTAGTTAAAACACACACAGCACCCCCCAGTCATAGAGACACATTTAGTTAAAACACACACAGCACCCCCAGTCATAGAGACACATTTAGTTAAAACACACAGCACCCCCAGTCATAGAGACACATTTAGTTAAAACACACACAGCACCCCCAGTCATAGAGACACATTTAGTTAAAACACACACAGCACCCCCAGTCATAGAGACACATTTAGTTAAAACACACACAGCACCCCCCAGTCATAGAGACACATTTAGTTAAAACACACACAGCACCCCCCAGTCATAGAGACACATTTAGTTAAAACACACACAGCACCCCCAGTCATAGAGACACATTTAGTTAAAACACACAGCACCCCCAGTCATAGAGACACATTTAGTTAAAACACACACAGCACCCCCAGTCATAGAGACACATTTAGTTAAAACACACAGCACCCCCAGTCATAGAGACACATTTAGTTAAAACACACACAGCACCCCAGTCATAGAGACACATTTAGTTAAAACACACACAGCACCCCCAGTCATAGAGACACATTTAGTTAAAACACACACAGCACCCCCAGTCATAGAGACACATTTAGTTAAAACACACACAGCACCCCCAGTCATAGAGACACATTTAGTTAAAACACACACAGCACCCCCAGTCATAGAGACACATTTAGTTAAAACACACAGCACCCCCAGTCATAGAGACACATTTAGTTAAAACACACACAGCACCCCCAGTCATAGAGACACATTTAGTTAAAACACACACAGCACCCCCAGTCATAGAGACACATTTAGTTAAAACACACACAGCACCCCCAGTCATAGAGACACATTTAGTTAAAACACACACAGCACCCCCCAGTCATAGAGACACATTTAGTTAAAACACACAGCACCCCCCAGTCATAGAGACACATTTAGTTAAAACACACACAGCACCCCCAGTCATAGAGACACATTTAGTTAAAACACACACAGCACCCCCAGTCATAGAGACACATTTAGTTAAAACACACAGCACCCCCAGTCATAGAGACACATTTAGTTAAAACACACACAGCACCCCCAGTCATAGAGACACATTTAGTTAAAACACACACAGCACCCCCAGTCATAGAGACACATTTAGTTAAAACACACAGCACCCCCAGTCATAGAGACACATTTAGTTAAAACACACACAGCACCCCCAGTCATAGAGACACATTTAGTTAAAACACACACAGCACCCCCAGTCATAGAGACACATTTAGTTAAAACACACACAGCACCCCCAGTCATAGAGACACATTTAGTTAAAACACACAGCACCCCCAGTCATAGAGACACATTTAGTTAAAACACACAGCACCCCCAGTCATAGAGACACATTTAGTTAAAACACACACAGCACCCCCAGTCATAGAGACACATTTAGTTAAAACACACACAGCACCCCCAGTCATAGAGACACATTTAGTTAAAACACACACAGCACCCCCAGTCATAGAGACACATTTAGTTAAAACACACACAGCACCCCCAGTCATAGAGACACATTTAGTTAAAACACACAGCACCCCCAGTCATAGAGACACATTTAGTTAAAACACACACAGCACCCCCCAGTCATAGAGACACATTTAGTTAAAACACACACAGCACCCCCAGTCATAGAGACACATTTAGTTAAAACACACACAGCACCCCCAGTCATAGAGACACATTTAGTTAAAACACACACAGCACCCCCCAGTCATAGAGACACATTTAGTTAAAACACACACAGCACCCCCCAGTCATAGAGACACATTTAGTTAAAACACACCAGCACCCCCCAGTCATAGAGACACATTTAGTTAAAACACACACAGCACCCCCAGTCATAGAGACACATTTAGTTAAAACACACACAGCACCCCCAGTCATAGAGACACATTTAGTTAAAACACACACAGCACCCCCAGTCATAGAGACACATTTAGTTAAAACACACACAGCACCCCCAGTCATAGAGACACATTTAGTTAAAACACACAGCACCCCCAGTCATAGAGACACATTTAGTTAAAACACACACAGCACCCCCAGTCATAGAGACACATTTAGTTAAAACACACACAGCACCCCCAGTCATAGAGACACATTTAGTTAAAACACACACAGCACCCCCCAGTCATAGAGACACATTTAGTTAAAACACACACAGCACCCCCAGTCATAGAGACACATTTAGTTAAAACACACACAGCACCCCCAGTCATAGAGACACATTTAGTTAAAACACACACAGCACCCCCAGTCATAGAGACACATTTAGTTAAAACACACAGCACCCCCAGTCATAGAGACACATTTAGTTAAAACACACACAGCACCCCCAGTCATAGAGACACATTTAGTTAAAACACACAGCACCCCCAGTCATAGAGACACATTTAGTTAAAACACACACAGCACCCCCAGTCATAGAGACACATTTAGTTAAAACACACACAGCACCCCCCAGTCATAGAGACACATTTAGTTAAAACACACACAGCACCCCCAGTCATAGAGACACATTTAGTTAAAACACACACAGCACCCCCAGTCATAGAGACACATTTAGTTAAAACACACACAGCACCCCCAGTCATAGAGACACATTTAGTTAAAACACACAGCACCCCCAGTCATAGAGACACATTTAGTTAAAACACACACAGCACCCCAGTCATAGAGACACATTTAGTTAAAACACACACAGCACCCCCAGTCATAGAGACACATTTAGTTAAAACACACACAGCACCCCCAGTCATAGAGACACATTTAGTTAAAACACACACAGCACCCCCAGTCATAGAGACACATTTAGTTAAAACACACACAGCACCCCCAGTCATAGAGACACATTTAGTTAAAACACACACAGCACCCCCAGTCATAGAGACACATTTAGTTAAAACACACACAGCACCCCCAGTCATAGAGACACATTTAGTTAAAACACACACAGCACCCCCAGTCATAGAGACACATTTAGTTAAAACACACACAGCACCCCCAGTCATAGAGACACATTTAGTTAAAACACACACAGCACCCCCAGTCATAGAGACACATTTAGTTAAAACACACACAGCACCCCCAGTCATAGAGACACATTTAGTTAAAACACACAGCACCCCCAGTCATAGAGACACATTTAGTTAAAACACACACAGCACCCCAGTCATAGAGACACATTTAGTTAAAACACACACACACCCCAGTCATAGAGACACATTTAGTTAAAACACACACAGCACCCCCAGTCATAGAGACACATTTAGTTAAAACACACACAGCACCCCCAGTCATAGAGACACATTTAGTTAAAACACACACAGCACCCCCAGTCATAGAGACACATTTAGTTAAAACACACAGCACCCCCAGTCATAGAGACACATTTAGTTAAAACACACACAGCACCCCAGTCATAGAGACACATTTAGTTAAAACACACACAGCACCCCCAGTCATAGAGACACATTTAGTTAAAACACACACAGCACCCCAGTCATAGAGACACATTTAGTTAAAACACACACAGCACCCCCAGTCATAGAGACACATTTAGTTAAAACACACACAGCACCCCCAGTCATAGAGACACATTTAGTTAAAACACACACAGCACCCCCAGTCATAGAGACACATTTAGTTAAAACACACACAGCACCCCCAGTCATAGAGACACATTTAGTTAAAACACACACAGCACCCCCAGTCATAGAGACACATTTAGTTAAAACACACACAGCACCCCCCAGTCATAGAGACACATTTAGTTAAAACACACACAGCACCCCCAGTCATAGAGACACATTTAGTTAAAACACACAGCACCCCCAGTCATAGAGACACATTTAGTTAAAACACACACAGCACCCCCAGTCATAGAGACACATTTAGTTAAAACACACACAGCACCCCCAGTCATAGAGACACATTTAGTTAAAACACACACAGCACCCCCAGTCATAGAGACACATTTAGTTAAAACACACACGCACCCCCAGTCATAGAGACACATTTAGTTAAAACACACACAGCACCCCCAGTCATAGAGACACATTTAGTTAAAACACACAAGCACCCCAGTCATAGAGACACATTTAGTTAAAACACACACAGCACCCCAGTCATAGAGACACATTTAGTTAAAACACACACAGCACCCCCAGTCATAGAGACACATTTAGTTAAAACACACAGCACCCCCAGTCATAGAGACACATTTAGTTAAAACACACAGCACCCCCAGTCATAGAGACACATTTAGTTAAAACACACACAGCACCCCCAGTCATAGAGACACATTTAGTTAAAACACACACAGCACCCCAGTCATAGAGACACATTTAGTTAAAACACACAGCACCCCCAGTCATAGAGACACATTTAGTTAAAACACACACAGCACCCCCAGTCATAGAGACACATTTAGTTAAAACACACACAGCACCCCCAGTCATAGAGACACATTTAGTTAAAACACACACAGCACCCCCAGTCATAGAGACACATTTAGTTAAAACACACAAGCACCCCCAGTCATAGAGACACATTTAGTTAAAACACACACAGCACCCCCAGTCATAGAGACACATTTAGTTAAAAACACACACAGCACCCCCAGTCATAGAGACACATTTAGTTAAAACACACACAGCACCCCCAGTCATAGAGACACATTTAGTTAAAACACACACAGCACCCCCAGTCATAGAGACACATTTAGTTAAAACACACACAGCACCCCCCAGTCATAGAGACACATTTAGTTAAAACACACAGCACCCCCAGTCATAGAGACACATTTAGTTAAAACACACACAGCACCCCCAGTCATAGAGACACATTTAGTTAAAACACACACAGCACCCCCAGTCATAGAGACACATTTAGTTAAAACACACACAGCACCCCCAGTCATAGAGACACATTTAGTTAAAACACACACAGCACCCCCAGTCATAGAGACACATTTAGTTAAAACACACACAGCACCCCCAGTCATAGAGACACATTTAGTTAAAACACACACAGCACCCCAGTCATAGAGACACATTTAGTTAAAACACACACAGCACCCCCAGTCATAGAGACACATTTAGTTAAAACACACACAGCACCCCCAGTCATAGAGACACATTTAGTTAAAACACACACAGCACCCCCCAGTCATAGAGACACATTTAGTTAAAACACACACAGCACCCCCAGTCATAGAGACACATTTAGTTAAAACACACAGCACCCCCAGTCATAGAGACACATTTAGTTAAAACACACACAGCACCCCCAGTCATAGAGACACATTTAGTTAAAACACACAGCACCCCCAGTCATAGAGACACATTTAGTTAAAACACACACAGCACCCCCAGTCATAGAGACACATTTAGTTAAAACACACACAGCACCCCCCAGTCATAGAGACACATTTAGTTAAAACACACACAGCACCCCCCAGTCATAGAGACACATTTAGTTAAAACACACACAGCACCCCCAGTCATAGAGACACATTTAGTTAAAACACACACAGCACCCCCAGTCATAGAGACACATTTAGTTAAAACACACAGCACCCCCAGTCATAGAGACACATTTAGTTAAAACACACACAGCACCCCCAGTCATAGAGACACATTTAGTTAAAACACACACAGCACCCCCAGTCATAGAGACACATTTAGTTAAAACACACAGCACCCCCAGTCATAGAGACACATTTAGTTAAAACACACACAGCACCCCCAGTCATAGAGACACATTTAGTTAAAACACACACAGCACCCCCCAGTCATAGAGACACATTTAGTTAAAACACACACAGCACCCCCCAGTCATAGAGACACATTTAGTTAAAACACACACAGCACCCCCAGTCATAGAGACACATTTAGTTAAAACACCAAGCACCCCCAGTCATAGAGACACATTTAGTTAAAACACACAGCACCCCCAGTCATAGAGACACATTTAGTTAAAACACACACAGCACCCCCAGTCATAGAGACACATTTAGTTAAAACACACAGCACCCCCCAGTCATAGAGACACATTTAGTTAAAACACACACAGCACCCCCAGTCATAGAGACACATTTAGTTAAAACACACAGCACCCCCAGTCATAGAGACACATTTAGTTAAAACACACAGCACCCCCAGTCATAGAGACACATTTAGTTAAAAACACACACAGCACCCCCAGTCATAGAGACACATTTAGTTAAAACACACACAGCACCCCCCAGTCATAGAGACACATTTAGTTAAAACACACAGCACCCCCAGTCATAGAGACACATTTAGTTAAAACACACACAGCACCCCCAGTCATAGAGACACATTTAGTTAAAACACACACAGCACCCCCAGTCATAGAGACACATTTAGTTAAAACACACACAGCACCCCCAGTCATAGAGACACATTTAGTTAAAACACACAGCACCCCAGTCATAGAGACACATTTAGTTAAAACACACACAGCACCCCAGTCATAGAGACACATTTAGTTAAAACACACACAGCACCCCCAGTCATAGAGACACATTTAGTTAAAACACACAGCACCCCCAGTCATAGACACCATTTAGTTAAAACACACACAGCACCCCCAGTCATAGAGACACATTTAGTTAAAACACACAGCACCCCCAGTTATAGGTACACATTTAGTTAAAACACACACAGCACCCCCAGTCATAGAGAGCACATTTAGTTAAAACACACACAGCACCCCCAGTCATAGAGACACATTTAGTTAAAACACACACGCACCCCCAGTCATAGAGACACATTTAGTTAAAACACACAGCACCCCCAGTCATAGAGACACATTTAGTTAAAACACACACAGCACCCCCCAGTCATAGAGACACATTTAGTTAAAACACACAGCACCCCCAGTCATAGAGACACATTTAGTTAAAACACACACAGCACCCCCAGTCATAGAGACACATTTAGTTAAAACACACACAGCACCCCCAGTCATAGAGACACATTTAGTTAAAACACACAGCACCCCCAGTCATAGAGACACATTTAGTTAAAACACACACAGCACCCCCAGTCATAGAGACACATTTAGTTAAAACACACACGCACCCCCAGTCATAGAGACACATTTAGTTAAAACACACACAGCACCCCCAGTCATAGAGACACATTTAGTTAAAACACACACGCACCCCAGTCATAGAGACACATTTAGTTAAAACACACACGCACCCCCAGTCATAGAGACACATTTAGTTAAAACACACACAGCACCCCCAGTCATAGAGACACATTTAGTTAAAACACACACAGCACCCCCAGTCATAGAGACACATTTAGTTAAAACACACACAGCACCCCCAGTCATAGAGACACATTTAGTTAAAACACACACAGCACCCCCCAGTCATAGAGACACATTTAGTTAAAACACACACAGCACCCCCAGTCATAGAGACACATTTAGTTAAAACACACAGCACCCCCAGTCATAGAGACACATTTAGTTAAAACACACACAGCACCCCCCAGTCATAGAGACACATTTAGTTAAAACACACAGCACCCCCAGTCATAGAGACACATTTAGTTAAAACACACACAGCACCCCCAGTCATAGAGACACATTTAGTTAAAACACACACAGCACCCCCAGTCATAGAGACACATTTAGTTAAAACACACAGCACCCCCAGTCATAGAGACACATTTAGTTAAAACACACAGCACCCCCAGTCATAGAGACACATTTAGTTAAAACACACACAGCACCCCCAGTCATAGAGACACATTTAGTTAAAACACACAGCACCCCCAGTCATAGAGACACATTTAGTTAAAACACACACAGCACCCCCAGTCATAGAGACACATTTAGTTAAAACACACACAGCACCCCCAGTCATAGAGACACATTTAGTTAAAACACACACAGCACCCCCAGTCATAGAGACACATTTAGTTAAAACACACACAGCACCCCCAGTCATAGAGACACATTTAGTTAAAACACACACAGCACCCCCAGTCATAGAGACACATTTAGTTAAAACACACAGCACCCCCAGTCATAGAGACACATTTAGTTAAAACACACACAGCACCCCCAGTCATAGAGACACATTTAGTTAAAACACACACAGCACCCCCAGTCATAGAGACACATTTAGTTAAAACACACACAGCACCCCCCAGTCATAGAGACACATTTAGTTAAAACACACAGCACCCCCAGTCATAGAGACACATTTAGTTAAAACACACACAGCACCCCCAGTCATAGAGACACATTTAGTTAAAACACACACAGCACCCCCCAGTCATAGAGACACATTTAGTTAAAACACACACAGCACCCCCAGTCATAGAGACACATTTAGTTAAAACACACAAGCACCCCCCAGTCATAGAGACACATTTAGTTAAAACACACAGCACCCCCAGTCATAGAGACACATTTAGTTAAAACACACACAGCACCCCCCAGTCATAGAGACACATTTAGTTAAAACACACACAGCACCCCCCAGTCATAGAGACACATTTAGTTAAAACACACAGCACCCCCAGTCATAGAGACACATTTAGTTAAAACACACACAGCACCCCCAGTCATAGAGACACATTTAGTTAAAACACACAGCACCCCCAGTCATAGAGACACATTTAGTTAAAACACACACAGCACCCCCAGTCATAGAGACACATTTAGTTAAAACACACACAGCACCCCCAGTCATAGAGACACATTTAGTTAAAACACACAGCACCCCCAGTCATAGAGACACATTTAGTTAAAACACACACAGCACCCCCAGTCATAGAGACACATTTAGTTAAAACACACACAGCACCCCCAGTCATAGAGACACATTTAGTTAAAACACACACAGCACCCCCAGTCATAGAGACACATTTAGTTAAAACACACAGCACCCCCAGTCATAGAGACACATTTAGTTAAAACACACACAGCACCCCAGTCATAGAGACACATTTAGTTAAAACACACACAGCACCCCCAGTCATAGAGACACATTTAGTTAAAACACACAGCACCCCCAGTCATAGAGACACATTTAGTTAAAACACACAGCACCCCCAGTCATAGAGACACATTTAGTTAAAACACACACAGCACCCCCAGTCATAGAGACACATTTAGTTAAAACACACAGCACCCCCAGTCATAGAGACACATTTAGTTAAAACACACACAGCACCCCCAGTCATAGAGACACATTTAGTTAAAACACACACAGCACCCCCAGTCATAGAGACACATTTAGTTAAAACACACACAGCACCCCCAGTCATAGAGACACATTTAGTTAAAACACACACAGCACCCCCAGTCATAGAGACACATTTAGTTAAAACACACACAGCACCCCCAGTCATAGAGACACATTTAGTTAAAACACACACAGCACCCCCAGTCATAGAGACACATTTAGTTAAAACACACACAGCACCCCCAGTCATAGAGACACATTTAGTTAAAACACACACAGCACCCCCAGTCATAGAGACACATTTAGTTAAAACACACAGCACCCCCAGTCATAGAGACACATTTAGTTAAAACACACACAGCACCCCCAGTCATAGAGACACATTTAGTTAAAACACACACAGCACCCCCAGTCATAGAGACACATTTAGTTAAAACACACACAGCACCCCAGTCATAGAGACACATTTAGTTAAAACACACACAGCACCCCCAGTCATAGAGACACATTTAGTTAAAACACACAGCACCCCCAGTCATAGAGACACATTTAGTTAAAACACACACAGCACCCCCAGTCATAGAGACACATTTAGTTAAAACACACACAGCACCCCCAGTCATAGAGACACATTTAGTTAAAACACACACAGCACCCCAGTCATAGAGACACATTTAGTTAAAACACACACAGCACCCCCAGTCATAGAGACACATTTAGTTAAAACACACAGCACCCCCCAGTCATAGAGACACATTTAGTTAAAACACACACAGCACCCCCAGTCATAGAGACACATTTAGTTAAAACACACACAGCACCCCCAGTCATAGAGACACATTTAGTTAAAACACACAGCACCCCCAGTCATAGAGACACATTTAGTTAAAACACACACAGCACCCCCAGTCATAGAGACACATTTAGTTAAAACACACACAGCACCCCCAGTCATAGAGACACATTTAGTTAAAACACACACAGCACCCCCAGTCATAGAGACACATTTAGTTAAAACACACACGCACCCCCAGTCATAGAGACACATTTAGTTAAAACACACAGCACCCCCAGTCATAGAGACACATTTAGTTAAAACACACACAGCACCCCCAGTCATAGAGACACATTTAGTTAAAACACACACAGCACCCCCAGTCATAGAGACACATTTAGTTAAAACACACACAGCACCCCCAGTCATAGAGACACATTTAGTTAAAACACACAGCACCCCCAGTCATAGAGACACATTTAGTTAAAACACACACAGCACCCCCAGTCATAGAGACACATTTAGTTAAAACACACACAGCACCCCCAGTCATAGAGACACATTTAGTTAAAACACACACAGCACCCCCAGTCATAGAGACACATTTAGTTAAAACACACAGCACCCCCCAGTCATAGAGACACATTTAGTTAAAACACACACAGCACCCCCAGTCATAGAGACACATTTAGTTAAAACACACACAGCACCCCCAGTCATAGAGACACATTTAGTTAAAACACACACAGCACCCCCAGTCATAGAGACACATTTAGTTAAAACACACAGCACCCCCAGTCATAGAGACACATTTAGTTAAAACACACAGCACCCCCAGTCATAGAGACACATTTAGTTAAAACACACACAGCACCCCCAGTCATAGAGACACATTTAGTTAAAACACACACAGCACCCCCCAGTCATAGAGACACATTTAGTTAAACACACACACCACCCCCCCAGTCATAGAGACACATTTAGTTAAAACACACACAGCACCCCCAGTCATAGAGACACATTTAGTTAAAACACACACAGCACCCCCAGTCATAGAGACACATTTAGTTAAAACACACACAGCACCCCCAGTCATAGAGACACATTTAGTTAAAACACACACAGCACCCCCAGTCATAGAGACACATTTAGTTAAAACACACACAGCACCCCCAGTCATAGAGACACATTTAGTTAAAACACACAGCACCCCCAGTCATAGAGACACATTTAGTTAAAACACACACAGCACCCCCAGTCATAGAGACACATTTAGTTAAAACACACACAGCACCCCCAGTCATAGAGACACATTTAGTTAAAACACACACAGCACCCCCCAGTCATAGAGACACATTTAGTTAAAACACACACAGCACCCCAGTCATAGAGACACATTTAGTTAAAACACACAGCACCCCCAGTCATAGAGACACATTTAGTTAAAACACACACAGCACCCCCAGTCATAGAGACACATTTAGTTAAAACACACACAGCACCCCCAGTCATAGAGACACATTTAGTTAAAACACACACAGCACCCCCCAGTCATAGAGACACATTTAGTTAAAACACACACAGCACCCCCAGTCATAGAGACACATTTAGTTAAAACACACAGCACCCCCAGTCATAGAGACACATTTAGTTAAAACACACACAGCACCCCCAGTCATAGAGACACATTTAGTTAAAACACACACAGCACCCCCAGTCATAGAGACACATTTAGTTAAAACACACAGCACCCCCAGTCATAGAGACACATTTAGTTAAAACACACACAGCACCCCCAGTCATAGAGACACATTTAGTTAAAACACACACAGCACCCCCAGTCATAGAGACACATTTAGTTAAAACACACACAGCACCCCCAGTCATAGAGACACATTTAGTTAAAACACACACAGCACCCCCAGTCATAGAGACACATTTAGTTAAAACACACAGCACCCCCAGTCATAGAGACACATTTAGTTAAAACACACACAGCACCCCCAGTCATAGAGACACATTTAGTTAAAACACACACAGCCCCCCCCAGTCATAGAGACACATTTAGTTAAAACACACAGCACCCCCAGTCATAGAGACACATTTAGTTAAAACACACACAGCACCCCCAGTCATAGAGACACATTTAGTTAAAACACACACAGCACCCCCAGTCATAGAGACACATTTAGTTAAAACACACACAGCACCCCCAGTCATAGAGACACATTTAGTTAAAACACACACAGCACCCCCCAGTCATAGAGACACATTTAGTTAAAACACACACAGCACCCCCAGTCATAGAGACACATTTAGTTAAAA
Source organism: Coregonus clupeaformis (assembly GCF_020615455.1). NCBI lineage: Eukaryota > Metazoa > Chordata > Actinopteri > Salmoniformes > Salmonidae > Coregonus > Coregonus clupeaformis. Next base: position 19,310,494 of record NC_059203.1, on the reverse strand, counting down.
CACACAGCGCCCCCCAGTCATAGAGACACATTTAGTTAAAACACACAGCACCCCCAGTCATAGAGACACATTTAGTTAAAACACACACAGCACCCCCAGTCATAGAGACACATTTAGTTAAAACACACACAGCACCCCCAGTCATAGAGACACATTTAGTTAAAACACACACGCACCCCCCAGTCATAGAGACACATTTAGTTAAAACACACACAGCACCCCCAGTCATAGAGACACATTTAGTTAAAACACACACAGCACCCCCAGTCATAGAGACACATTTAGTTAAAACACACAGCACCCCCCAGTCATAGAGACACATTTAGTTAAAACACACAGCACCCCCAGTCATAGAGACACATTTAGTTAAAACACACACAGCACCCCCAGTCATAGAGACACATTTAGTTAAAACACACACAGCACCCCCAGTCATAGAGACACATTTAGTTAAAACACACACAGCACCCCCCAGTCATAGAGACACATTTAGTTAAAACACACACAGCACCCCCAGTCATAGAGACACATTTAGTTAAAACACACACAGCACCCCCAGTCATAGAGACACATTTAGTTAAAACACACAAGCACCCCCAGTCATAGAGACACATTTAGTTAAAACACACACAGCACCCCCAGTCATAGAGACACATTTAGTTAAAACACACACAGCACCCCCAGTCATAGAGACACATTTAGTTAAAACACACACAGCACCCCCAGTCATAGAGACACATTTAGTTAAAACACACACAGCACCCCCAGTCATAGAGACACATTTAGTTAAAACACACAGCACCCCCAGTCATAGAGACACATTTAGTTAAAACACACACGCACCCCCAGTCATAGAGACACATTTAGTTAAAACACACACAGCACCCCCAGTCATAGAGACACATTTAGTTAAAACACACAGCACCCCCAGTCATAGAGACACATTTAGTTAAAACACACAGCACCCCCAGTCATAGAGACACATTTAGTTAAAACACACAGCACCCCCCAGTCATAGAGACACATTTAGTTAAAACACACACAGCACCCCCAGTCATAGAGACACATTTAGTTAAAACACACACAGCACCCCCAGTCATAGAGACACATTTAGTTAAAACACACACAGCACCCCAGTCATAGAGACACATTTAGTTAAAACACACAGCACCCCCCAGTCATAGAGACACATTTAGTTAAAACACACACAGCACCCCCAGTCATAGAGACACATTTAGTTAAAACACACAGCACCCCCAGTCATAGAGACACATTTAGTTAAAACACACACAGCACCCCCCAGTCATAGAGACACATTTAGTTAAAACACACACAGCACCCCCAGTCATAGAGACACATTTAGTTAAAACACACAGCACCCCCAGTCATAGAGACACATTTAGTTAAAACACACACAGCACCCCAGTTATAGAGACACATTTAGTTAAAAAACACACAGCACCCCCAGTCATAGAGACACATTTAGTTAAAACACACACAGCACCCCCAGTCATAGAGACACATTTAGTTAAAACACACACAGCACCCCCAGTCATAGAGACACATTTAGTTAAAACACACACAGCACCCCCAGTCATAGAGACACATTTAGTTAAAACCACAGGGGGGAGTGTCTAGCTGACATGGCACGGTATTTCTCCTGACAAACCCAGACCCAGGTTGACAGCCATGAAAGAGTACCAATAATAAAATCTATATATATATCACTGTCAGATACATTTGTGGCATTGTGACCTGCAATTTTTCATCTTGGATGATGGGACTGTGGACTGCAGACTGTGGACTGTGAACTGTGGACTGTTGACTGTGGACTGCCTTGTTATTTTAGCCAGGTCAATATTTATTATTTCAACATTGGCCTCATTTAGGCCACAAATCAGAGAAGTCTGTTTCTTTGCTACAGCAGACCGTCTGTGTAGTGTTATTCCACTCAACCCACCACCAAGTGAGGGAGATTTACGTTGTGTTCTTAATTGCCATTGCATGTGGTGTGAACACAGCAGGCTGAACAGGTCCCTCAGTCACAGAGCAGAGAGCCTCCAGCAGCCCAGAGCCCCCATCACTCTCTCTTTCACTCAGCCAGGCTCCCCGTCACAGCTCTGCTTGCTGCTGTGTGTGTGTGTCCAAACAACTCAGCCATTCCTTCTTCTCTCGCTCAGCCAGACAGAAACCCTTTCATGCTCCCTCCTCATCTCTCCCTCCCTCCCTCCTCCTCCACCCTCCCTCCCTCCCTTTTTTAACATTTGTTTACATTTATTTTAGGGGTAGATCAACTTTAATATTGCAGATAGATTGTATCTTCCGTCAACGTAATTGTCTACATCACTTCCAATCCAACATATATATTTTTGCTTTGTAGAGCCACCTTTTGCAGCAACTACAGCTGCAAGTCTCTTGGGGCATGACTCTATTAGCTTGGCACATCTAGCCACTGGGATTTCAGTCCATTATTCAAGGAAAAACTGCTCCAGCTCCTTCAAGTTGGATGGGTTCCGCTGGTGTACAGCAATCTTTAAGTCTTACCACAGATTCTCAATTGGATTGAGGTCTGGGCTTTGACTAGGCCATTCCAAGATATTTAAATGTTTCCCCTTAAACCACTCAAGTGTTGCTTTAGCAGTATGCTTAGGTTCATTGTCCTTCTGGAAGGTGAACCTCCGTCCGAGTCTCAAATCTCTGGAAGACTGAAACAGGTTTCCCTCAAGAAGTTCCCTGTATTTAGCGCCATCCATCATTCCTTAATTTCTGACCAGTATCCCAGTCCCTGCCAATGGTGTTCTCGGGGTGATGAGAAGTGTTGGGTTTGCGCCAGACATAAGTTTTTCCTTGTTGGCTAAAAAGCTCAATTTTAGTCTCATCTGACCAGAGTACCTTCTTCCATAGGTTTGTGGTGTCTCCCACATGGCTTTTCGCGAACACCAAACGTGTTTGCTTATTTTTTTCTTTAAGCAATGTATTTTTTCTGGCCACTCTTCCGTAAAGCCCAGCTCTGTGGAGTGTATGGCTTAAAGTGGTCCTATGGACAGATACTCCAATCTCCGCTGTAGCGCTTTGCAGCTCCTTCAGGGTTATCTTTGGTCTCTTTGTTGCCTCTCTGATTAATGCCCTCCTTGCCTGGTCCGTGAGTTTTGGTGGGCGGCCCTCTCTTTGCAGGTTTGTTGTGATGCCATATTCTTTAAATTTTTTAATAATGGATTTAATTGTGCTCCGTGCGATGTTCAAAGGTTTGGATATTTTTTTATAACCCAACCCTGATCTGTACTTCTCCACAACTATGTCCCTGACCTGTTTGGAGAGCTCCTTGGTCTTCATGGTGCCGCTTGCTTGGTGGTGCCCCTTGCTTAGTGGTGTTGCAGACTCTGGGGCCTCCAGAACAGGTCTATATGTGCTGAGATCTTGTGACAGATCATGTGACACTTAGATTGCACACAGGTGGACTTTATTTAACTAATTATGTGACTTCTGAAGGTAATTGGTTGCACCAGATCTTATTTAGGGACTTCATAGCAAAAGGGGTGAATACATATGCACGCACCATTTTTCCATTATTAAATTTTTTTCATTTCACTTTACCAATTTGGACTATTTTGTGTATGTCCATTACATGAAATCCAAATAAAAATCTATTTAAGTTACAGGTTGTAATGCAACAAAATAGGAAAAATTCCTAGAGGGATGAATACTTTTGCAAGGCACTATATTAGTTGTTATTAGTCCCAACCTTCAACTCCATTCAACCCCTCCCATCTATCTCTTAACACCATCCATATTGGATTGATATTTGACATGTATTTTTCAACTGTGCTGTGATGTTTCACAAAAGTTCTCAACCTTTCTATTCTCATTGTTTCTAAAGATTGTACATTGAAAACATTTTAGCTAAAAGTATTATTATATTATTGATCGATTGACTATGACTTTTCAGATCACCCAGTAGTGCTATCTGCAGGGTTAGCTCTAGCTAAATATTGCAATTCTTCTGCCATTCCTAGACCTGTGACAAAAAAACAAGCTACACGTGGACAGTACCAAAACAAATGATCTAATGATTCTGTCTCTTCACAGCAAAATCTGCAGAGCTGGGATGGTTGTATCCCCCATATAAATAACATTCAATTTTTATGAACTTATAAAAGTTTTGAATCCGGCGTCGTTTTGCATATCAGTTCATAAACCATGTCCCATGGAATCGGTACGTCAAAAATCTCTTCCCAACTATTTTGTAATCTATTTGTTCCCCTGCTGATTTTGTACGTTTGCCCACTGACAAAGACATGATCAGTCTATAATTTGAATTGTAGGTTTATTTGAACAGTGAGAGACAGAATAACAACAAAAAAAATCAGAAAAACACGTCAAAAATGTTATCAATTGATTTGCATTTTAATGAGGGAAATAAGTATTTGACCTCTCTGCAAAACATGACTTAGTACTTGGTGGCAAAACCCTTGTTGGCAATCACAGAGGTCAGATATTTCTTGTATTTGGCCACCAGGTTTGCACACATCTCAGGAGGGATTTTGTCCCACTCCTCTTTGCAGATCTTCTCCAAGTCATTAAGGTTTCGAGGCTGACGTTTGGCAACTCGAACCTTCAGCTCCCTCCAAAAATGTTCTATGGGATTAAGGTCTGGAGTCTGGCTAGGACACTCCAGGACCTTAATGTGCTTCTTCTTGAGCCACTCCTTTGTTGCCTTGGCTGTGTGTTTTGGGTCATTGTCATGCTGGAATACCCATCCACGACCCATTTGCAATGCCCTGGCTGAGGGAAGGAGGTTCTCACCCAAGATTTGACGGTTCATGGCCCTGTCCATCGTCCCTTTGATGCGGTGAAGTTGTCCTGTCCCCTTAGCAGAAAAACACCCCCAAAGCATAATGTTTCCACCTCCATGTTTGACGGTGGGGTCAAAGGCAGTTCTTGGGGTCATAGGCAGCATTCCTCCTCCTCCAAACACGGCGAGTTGAGTTGATGCCAAAGAGCTCAATTTTGGTCTCATCTGACCACAACACTTTCACCCAGTTCTCCTCTGAGCCATTCAGATATTCATTGGCAAACTTCAGACGGCCCTGTATATGTGCTTTCTTGAGCAGGGGCACCTTGGGGCGCTGCAGGATTTCAATCCTTCACGTCGTAGTGTGTTACTAATTGTTTTCTTGGTGACTATGGTCCCAGCTGCCTTGAGATCATTGACAAGATCCTCCCGTGTAGTTCTGGGCTGATTCCTAACCGTTCTCATGATCATTGCAAGTCCACAAGGTGAGATCCTGCATGGAGCCCCAGGCTGAGGGAGATTGACAGTTATTTCTTCCATTTGCGAATAATCGCACCAACTGTTGTCAACTCTCACCAAGCTGCTTGGCGATGGTCTTGTAGCCCATTCCAGCCTTGTGTAGGTCTACAATCTTGTCCCTGACATCCTTGGAGAGCTCTTTGGTCTTGGCCATGGTGGAGAGTTTGGAATCTGATTGATTGATTGCTTCTGTGGACAGGTGTCTTTTATACAGGTAACAAGCTGCGATTAGGAGCACTCCCTTTAAGAGTGTGCTCCTAATCTCAGCTCGTTACCTGTATAAAAGACACCTGGGAGCCAGTAATCTTTCTGATTGAGAGGGGGTGAAATATTTATTTACCTCATTAAAATGCAAATCAATTTATAACATTGCTGTTATTCTGTCTCTAACTGTTCAAATAAACCTACCATTAAAATTATAGACTGATCATTTCTTTGTCAGTGGGCAAACGTACAAAATCAGGAGGGGATCAAATACTTTTTTCCCTCACTGTATATGGCACGGCTGTCAATTGTTGGGTCCTTAAATGAAACTGGTATACTTTTATTATTTATCACAATTTTATTTAGCCAATTATGGTCTTTAATGCAGGGCCGACAGACAAGTTCCTTACTGTTCGCTAGGTGTAGGGAAGACCATAATTAAATAGGTAAACTGGGCTATTACTAAAGAGTTAATCAGGGTGATTTATCCACCAAAGGACAGGTATTTACCTTTCCATGGTAGCAAGATTGTGTCTATTTTTGATTACTTTCCATAATGTTCTATTGTTTCCAGTACTTGCCTTATATTATCTCCAATGTATCGTCCATGTCAAAAACCTGTCTGATTAGGATGAATAATGTCAAACAAGAGCTTTTTAATTCTATGCGCTATACATTTTGCTAGTATTTTTGCATCTCAACACTGAAATGTAAGAGGCCTCCAATTTTTGGAATGTACTGGATCCTTATATTTACCACTTTGGTCCTGTTTCAGAAATAATGAAATCAGACCTTCTTGTTGAGTGTCAGATAATCTACCGTTTACATAGAAATGGTTAAAACATGCTAATAACGGTCCTCTGAGCATATCAAAAAAGGTTTGGTATACCTCAACTGGTATGCCATCCAGCCCTGGAGTTTTCCCGACTTAAAGGCTTTAATTGCATCCAGAAGTTCCTCCTCTGTAATTTCGCCTTCACATTAGTCTTTCTGTACGGCTGTTAATTTTACATTATCCATAGAAAAAACATCCATTCAATTAGCTTCGGTTAGAGGAGATGGAGGAGACTGAAATGAAAACATATGCTTAAAGTACTTTGCTTCCTCCTTCAAAATATACTTTGGTGAATCAAGGGTGACTCCGTCATTTGTAACCAGTTTCAGTAAATTATTTTTGGTAGCATTTCTATGTTGAAGATTAAAACACTATTTGGTGCATTTTTCCCCATATTCCATCCAGTTTGCTTTATTTTTTATAATATATTATACTTGATCTTTCTTGAATAAGTTCCTCCATTTCTTTTTGTTTTTCTTCTAATTTATTCTGAGCCTCTATGGTACAGTTTTGATTGCTATCTATCTGTTCTGTTAGACCTTATATTTCCTTTGTTAGTATAGACTCTTTTGACCTAAATTGCTTTTGTTTTAGAGATGAGTACTGAATTGCATGGCCTCTAAAGGCACATTTAAAAGTGTCCCATACAATAAGGGGATTTGCTGTACCTATGTTATGTCGGAAAAATTCAGTTAAAAATTCCTTTGTCCTAGTTAAAAACAAGTTATCATCCAATAGGCTTTATTACATTTCCAATAACCTCGCCCACGTGGATATTCAGTAAAAGTCATGTATATGCTAATTATATGATGGTCCGACTGCATTCTGTCCCCTATCAATACTTTTTAAACTTTTGGTGCCAACGAGAATCACATAAGAAAGAAGTCAAGACGACTAGCTTGATTGAGCCTCCGCCATGTATATCTCACTAGGTCAGGATATTTAAGCCTCCATATATCTACTAGTTCTAATGTATCCATGACATTCACGATTTTCTTAAGAGCATGAGGTTGATAGTTTGTAATGTGATTTCCTTTTCGGTCCATTGAGGTATTTAAAACGGTATTATAATCTCCCACCATAATAATAGAGTCTTGAATTGCTTGCAGGGTTGATCATTTATTATATATATTGTCAAAGAAGAGTGGATCATCATTATTTGGTCCGTAAATGTTAATGAGCCATATCTGTTTATGGTCCAATAACGTATTTCAAATCATCCATCTACCTTGCGGATCTGTTTGGACAATGTGCACATTCGGATCAACATTACTGTTCATTAATATCATCAACCCTTTTGAGTTTCTTTGCCCATGGGAGAAGTATATTTCGCCCCCTATTCCTTTTTCCACACAATTTCATCTAAAATTGTTGAATGAGTTTCTTGTAATAATAATAATATGCCATTTAGCAGACGCTTTTATCCAAAGCAACTTACAGTCATGCGTGCATACATTTTTGTGTATGGGTGGTCCCGGGGATCCAACCCACTACCTTGGCGTTTCAAGCGCCGTGCTCTACCAGCTGAGCTACAGAGGACCACGTAAACAATAGATATTATATTCCCTCTCTTTGAGCCATGTAAATATTGTTCTTCTTTTGTTATTATCTGCTAAGCCATTACAATTATAACTGGCTATACTTATTTCACAATTTACCATAATGAGATACAAGTTTCAAATCTATTGATCATAATATATGTTTGTAAATGTACCATTAAAAAGTACCATAGTGATTGAGTGTCCATATAGCTCTACCATGATATTTGCATTGCTACCAAGTAACCCTCCAATTATTCTCCACTATTCCCCCCGCTAAAGCCCCTCCCCACCCAAGTTGGGATGTCCTCCCAGTGATCGGCATACCACCCCCGTCCCCCCCGGATCCCTAGGCCCCCCGAGAGGCCAGGACCCATCCTTCGAAAACAGCACACAGTGCTACCAACAGAACAGAAGCAGATTAACCGTTAAAAGTATTTCCAATGCTCTCACCTAAATGTGCTTGATATATAGCCATTAAAATATATATATCTATTCAAATATCTTGCGTATCTTAATAATATAATAATATGCCATTTAGCAGACGCTTTTATCCAAAGCGACTCACAGTCATGCGTGCATACATTTTTTCGTGTATGGGTGGTCCCGGGGATCGAACCCACTACCTTGGCGTTACAAGCGCCGTGCTCTACCAGCTGAGCTACAGAGGACCACTCTTAAATTCCATCTTTAACAATTAATATGCGTAATAATGTTGGCAGTTCATGCAAAGCATTGTTACCTATAACCAGGATTGACATTGCATTACATTACATTTTTGTCAAGCAATTATTATTTTAGCAAACAATTATTGTGATTCATCCTATAATGTCCCTAACATCTTTACGCCCTTGCAACAGATGTGGGATACATACACACACACACACACACACACACACACACACACACACACACACACACACACACACACACACACACACACACACACACACACACACACACACATACAAGCACACACACACACACACACACACACACACACACACACACACATACTCTTACACACTCAACCCCTTTCCCCCACAATCAAACATAAGCTCAGATGGTCAACGGTTGTTACATCCCAGAGCCCAACTCAAGAAAGGACCTGATTTACGAATGCATATACAGTTACAGCTGTTTGAGAAAGCATGCAAGATTGAGCAAAAATGGGCAGAAATATGGGATTTGATTAACCAATGTCAAGTCCTAGGTGATGGAGATCAGATCCACCCCCTTCCCTTGAAACACACACACGCTGGTCCCCCATTGTGACCATTTTCCCCAGCATCTCTGTGCACCAGGGCCACAATAATATGCCCCCTCTCTGATTGTCCGAGTGTGACCCCCTCCCCATGGGTTACTGCAGCCAGTGTTGCCAGCACTGCCACTACCTGGGTGGGGGTACCCCACCGGAATCCCCACCGGCTAGGTACAAGGTCGTCAAGGTTCTCATTAGTAGCTTTGAGAATTTCCTTGTATATTATGCTCTCCCATCAGGGGGCTCTGGCTTTGTAGAACCAACCCTGCCAGGCAGGCTCAGAATCTTGAGGGGGCGGTGCTGCTCAAGTAGGTCTCTGACCGCATTTATCTTTCTGTTTTAGCTGCATATAGTCAACTCACAGCAGGCCCATAAAACAGATAGGGACTTCTCTTTGGTGTATGGGTCGCTCAGGTGGGTGTCTAGGATATAGGGTTGGGGATCGTTCCATCATGATAGGACAATAAAAAAAATATATTAGATGTATACTATATTTTAAAATGTATATCCCTCATCTGCACAAATTTGAAAGCGCTCTCTCACAACCCCTGCTCACAGACACACGTTGGTTCTGGGATATTCAGTTATTCTGCAAATACCCAGCCTTTATATCCGCTGAAACAGATAGAAACCTGGTGAGAAAATACACCAGGTGTGAATGTGTTTACACGAAAGAGGTCTGACGTAGTTGACAGTACAGGATAAACCGAGGCTGCGTCCCAATTGGCAACCTTTTCCCTAGATAGGGTACTACTTTTGACCAGATCCCAATAAGCCCTGGTCAAATGGAGTGCACTATGAAGGGAATACTGTGTTTTTGGGACGAAACCAGACAGTCTGGCAGAGTGAGTATTTTAGACCTCCCATTTGTCAGCCCCATATCACTAACAGACAGCACACTCAGCTCTGACTGAGACAAAAAAAGAACACAAAGGCTCTATATCAGCTTTCAACTGGCTTTCCCTGTCCTTTGTTTCAAATACAGCCCTGATGTTTCTGGTCTACCCACAGGAAGATAAGTGGAATTGAGTCTTTGGTCCACGTTAAAAACATCCAAAGAGATTGATGTCCCTTTCTCACACTTACCTCAGCACAGACACTGCTGTGCCATTGTTGTGCATTTCAACTGGGTATTGTTATAGGAAGCATTTGGGTTTTTGGATCCAAAGGATCCACTGATCCTCAATCTTCTTTGTTCATTCAGTTTGGAGGACTGTGTGTGTGTTTGTGGAGATGTGTGGCTGACTTTCCAGTTAGCTAGCTCGTTCTATGTGTGGCTGGCTTATAGTACTCTGGATGCATAGTTTACCAGTTAGCTAGCTTGTACTGTGTGACTGGCTTGTGATGCTTGTGTTCCAGTTACAGTTGAAGTCGGAAGTTTACATACAACTTAGCCAAATACATTTAAACTCCGTTTTTTAGAATTACTGACATTTAATCCTAGTAAAAATTCCCTGTTTTAGGTCAGTTAGGATCACCACTTTATTTTAAGAATGTTAAATGTCAGAATAATAGTAGAGAGAATGATTTATTTCAGCTTTTATTTCTTTCATCACATTCCCAGTGGGTCAGAAGTTTACATACATTCAATTAGTATTTGGTAACATTGCCTTTACATTTTTTTACTTGGGTCAAACGTTTCGGGTAGCCTTCCACAAGCTTCCCACAATAAGTTGGGTGAATTTTGGCCCATTCCTCCTGACAGAGCTGGTGTAACTGAGTCAGGTTTGTATGCCTCCTTGCTCGGACACACTTTTTCAGTTCTGCCCAAAAATGTTCTATAGGATTGAAGTCAGGGCATTGTGATGGCCACTCCAATACCTTGACTTTGTTGTCCTTAAGCCATTTTGCCACAACTTTGGAAGTATGCTTGGGATCATTCTCCATTTGGAAGACCCATTTGCGACCAAGCTTTAACTTCCTGACTGATGTCTTGAGAAGTTGCTTCAATATATCCACATAATTGTCCTTCCTCATGATGCCATCTATTTTGTTAAGTTCACCAGTCCCTCCTGCAGCAAAGCACCCCCACAGCATGATGCTGCCACCCCCGTGCTTCACGGTTGGGATGGTGTTCTTCGGTTTGCAAGTGACCCCCTTTTTCCTCCAAACATAACGACGGTCATTATGGCCAAACAGTTCTATTTTTGTTTTATCAGACCAGAGGACATTTCTCCAAAAACAATCTTTGTCCCCATGTGCAGTTGCAAACCGTAGTCTGGCTTTTTTATGGCGGTTTTGGAGCAGTGGCTTCTTCCTTGCTGAGCGGCCTTTCAGGTTATGTCAATATAGGACTCGTTTTACTGTGGATATAGATACTTTTGTACCTGTTTCCTCCAGCATCTTCACAAGGTCCTTTGCTGTTGTTCTGTGATTGATTTGCACTTTTCTCACCAAAGTACGTTCATCTCTAGGAAACAGAACGCGTCTCCTTCCTGGTCCCATGGTGTTTATACTTGCGCACTATTGTTTGTACAGATGAACGTGGCACCTTCAGGCATTTGGAATGATGAACCAGACTTGTGGAGGTCTACAATTTTTTTTCTGAGGTCTTGGCTGATTTCTTTGGATTTTCCCATGATGTCAAGCAAAGAGGCACTGAGTTTGAAGGTAGGCCTTTAAATACATCCACAGGTACACCTCCAATTGACTCAAATTATGTCAATTAGCCTATCAAAAGCTTCTAAAGCCATGACATCATTTTCTGGAATTTTCCAAGCTGTTTAAAGGCACAGTCAACTTTTAGTGTATGTAAACTTCTGACCCATTGGAATTGTGATACAGTGAATTATAAGTGAAATAATCTGTCTGTAAACAATTGTTGGAAAAATGACTTGCGTCATGCACAAAGTAGATGTCCTAACCAACTTGACAAAACTATAGTTTCTTAACAGGGAATTTGTGGAGTGGTTGAAAAACGAGTTTTAATGACTCCAACCTAAGTGTATGTAAACTTCCGACTTCAACTGTATCTAGCTGGCTTACTTGCTTTGCAGTACCCTACTCTGGATGTTTGTGGATTGGTTGTGAACCAGTTAGCTAGCTCGTACTGTCTGCCTGTCTTGCAGTATCCTACCCTAGATGCTTGTGGATGTGTTGTGTACCAGTTAGCTAGCTCTCAGTGTGTCTGCCTGTCTTGCAGTACTCTACCCTAGATGCTTGTGGATGTGTTGTGTACCAGTTAGCTAGCTCTCAGTGTGTCTGCCTGTCTTGCAGTACTCTACCCTAGATGCTTGTGGATGTGTTGTGTACCAGTTAGCTAGCTCTCAGTGTGTCTGCCTGTCTTGCAGTACTCTACCCTAGATGCTTGTGGATGTGTTGTGTACCAGTTAACTAGCTCTCAGTGTGTCTGCCTGTCTTGCAGTACTCTACCCTAGATGCTTGTGGATGTGTTGTGTACCAGTTAGCTAGCTCTCAGTGTGTCTGCCTGTCTTGCAGTACTCTACCCTAGATGCTTGTGGATGTGTTGTGTACCAGTTAGCTAGCTCTCAGTGTGTCTGCCTGCCTTTCAGTACCCTACCAGTTAGCTAGCTCGTGCTGAATTCCCACTGGCAGCCTGTCACAATAGATAGCTATGGTGGAATTGGTAGAGTGTTCCAAAGTGACAAACAATGAGAGAACGGGGAAGAGATGCTTTGATCAGGTTAGCCATCCCAGCTTCTCCGTATCATTTTGAGCTAAAAGGAAAAAGTCAAGTGTGTCAAGGAATGTGACATAACCAGGAAAACTTGGGGTGCTAGTTATATCCCCACTAGTTTGTCCTGGTCAGGTTATATCCCCACTAGTTTGTCCTGGTCAGGTTATAGCCCCACTAGTTTGTCCTGGTTATAGCCCCACTAGTTTGTCCTAGTTATATCCCCACTAGTTTGTCCTAGTCAGGTTATATCCCCACTAGTTTGTCCTGGTCATGTTATATGCCCACTAGTTTGTCCTGGTTATATCCCCACTAGTTTGTCCTAGTCAGGTTATATCCCCACTAGTTTGTCCTGGTCAGGTCACGTGGTGAGGAGAAGTTGGTATTTAAGATGCTAATGTTATACAAAAGCCTTGATACTTCAACATGAAGGTAAAATAACTATGTAACTTTTCCACCAGCTGGTTTCCCGTGTTTCAAAACCATTGGTTAACTAGATTCTCAATCTTCGAGACATTAGGTGTTCATTTTAGGATTTAAATCTAAATCTGCATGGAAAAATATTTAGTATTACATTCAGCTATTAGAATCACAGCTTGCCTCTGACTTTCACAGTGACCCCAGACTGTGTGTGTTTGTTTGGCTACACAGTGCATTACTATTTGAGGTGTTCGGATCACAAAGAAGTCTTCCCTCTTCATTACTTTTGACCAGAGCCTTATGGGTAGTGTCCATGTCTAATCAGATCCCTACTCACTCACTCACCGTTTCTCACAGCTTACAGGTTTAACAATACTATCAATTCATTTGTAGCTTAACCAGATACGTGATTATTCATCTGTTAAACTGAGAAATCAGTTATCTGTTAAGCTGAGAAATCAGTTATCTGTTAAACTGAGAAATCAGTTATCTGTTAAACTGAGAAATCAGTTATCTGTTAAACTGAGAAATCAGTTTTCTGTTAAACTGAGAAATCTGTTATCTGCTAAACTGAGAAATCAGTTATCTGTTAAGCTGATAAATCAGTTATCTGTTAAGCTGATAAATCAGTTATCTGTTAAACTGAGAAATCAGTTTTCTGTTAAACTGAGAAATCTGTTATCTGCTAAAGTGAGAAATCAGTTATCTGTTAAGCTGATAAATCAGTTATCTGTTAAGCTGATAAATCAGTTATCTGTTAAGCTGAGAAATCTGTTATCTGCTAAACTGAGAAATCAGTTATCTGTTAAGCTGATAAATCAGTTATATGTTAAGCTGATAAATCAGTTATCTGTTAAGCTGATAAATCAGTTATCTGTTAAGCTGAGAAATCAGTTATCTGTTAAGCTGAGAAATCAGTTATTGTTTTTGGTTTTGAGTGACTAGTGACTAGAAATGCCACTCAGGAGCTTTGACTTAAATAACTAGAGAACAGGGTGTGATGAATAGCTAGAGAACAGGGTGTGATGAATAGCTAGAGAACAGGGTGTGATGAGCATCATTCTAACATATTACTTGAATAACTAGAGAACAGGGTGTGATGAGCATCATTCTAACATACACTGCTCAAAAAAATAAAGGGAACACTTAAACAACACAATGTAACTCCAAGTCAATCACACTTCTGTGAAATCAAACTGTCCACTTAGGAAGCAACACTGATTGACAATACATTTCACATGATGTTGTGCAAATGGAATAGACAACAGGTGGAAATTATAGGCAATTAGCAAGACACCCCCCAATAAAGGACTGGTTTTGCAGGTGGTGACCACAGACCACTTCTCAGTTCCTCAGTTGCTTCCTGGCTGATGTTTTGGTCACTTTTGAATGCCGGTCAGAAACAGACTCCATGAGGGTGGTATGAGGGCCCGACGTCCACAGGTGGGGGTCGTGCTTACAGCCCAACACCGTGCAGGACGTTTGGCATTTGCCAGAGAACACCAAGATTGGCAAATTCGCCACTGGCGCCCTGTGCTCTTCACAGATGAAAGCAGGTTCACACTGAGCACATGTGACAGACGTAACAGAGTCTGGAGACGCCGTGGAGAACGTTCTGCTGCCTGCAACATCCTCCAGCATGACCGGTTTGGCGGTGGGTCAGTCATGGTGTGGGGTGGCATTTCTTTGGGGGGCCGCACAGCCCTCCATGTGCTCGCCAGAGGTAGCCTGACTGCCATTAGGTACCAAGATGAGATCCTCAGACCCCTTGTGAGACCATATGCTGGTGCGGTTGGCCCTGGGTTCCTCCTAATGCAAGACAATGCTAGACCTCATGTGGCTGGAGTGCATCAGCAGTTCCTGCAAGAGGAAGGCATTGACGCTATGGACTGGCCCGCCCGTTCCCCAGACCTGAATCCAATTGAGCACATCTGGGACATCCACCAACGCCACGTTGCACCACAGACTGTCCAGGAGTTGGCGGATGCTTTAGTCCAGGTCTGGGAGGAGATCCCTCAGGAGACCATCCGCCACCTCATCAGGAGCATGCCCAGGCGTTGTAGGGAGGTCATACAGGCACGTGGAGGCCACACACACTACTGAGCCTCATTTTGACTTGTTTTAAGGACATTACATCAAAGTTGGATCAGCCTGTAGTGTGGTTTTCCACTTTAATTTTGAGGGTGACTCCAAATCCAGACCTCCATGGGTTGATACATTTGATTTCCATTGATAATTTTTGTGTGATTTTGTTGTCAGCACATTCAACTATGTAAAGAAAAAAGTATTTAATAAGATTATTTCATTCATTCAGATCTAGGATTTGTTAGTTTAGTGTTCCCTTTATTTTTTTGAGCAGTGTATGACTTAAATAACTAGAGAACAGGGTGTGATGAGCATCATTCTAACATATGACTTAAATAGCTAGAGAACAGGGTGTGTTGAGCATCATTCTAACATATGAACTGTACAGGCTTGACAGAGACATAATAGTATTCATTCAGTCATCCATATTATTTTGGAGTTTAGTGTTACATAGTGAATGTTGATGGTAACTTAATTTCACATTGAACAACAATTTAAGGGGAAATGTAATCCCAACATATCTTGTCACACAATCGAAAATATAACTCCTGAAAAGATTCATCAAATTACATAACCAGGAAAGACTGAAATCACACTCTCAAACTTTTCAATATTTCGTATAATAAAGGTCGTCTGAGATGCACATTTTGCAAACAAAGAAAAAACGAAACGCTAATTATTTTTGTTTGTAACTGCCAATTTTCATATTTTCATGGTTTGGAGATTAAGCTGAGACAGAACACTTGTTGTGTTTTTGAAAAGTTTCAAACGCTTCTCATAAAGTAACCTCCCTAGTTACTTTGCGGTAGTTGGCACGGTAACGGTAACGATACATCAGGAATCAGAGAACCATCCCTCATTTGTCATGTTTGCCTTGTGTAGACAGACAGACTAAGTGGATTAGATTAGAATCCACTTGAGCTGAAATGGAAAAAGGATTTTGCCGACAGTAGGAAAGTAAATGCACCTCCAAATGACATGTTCTTTCATCCACTAGTCAGACAAATGATTACAATGATTAATCAGAGTGTAATTTGTGCTTTACATTTTCCCTTGTAGATAATTGCAGGGCATACATAATGCAGAAGGTAGAGGAAGAAGCTAGAGTATTTTTTTTTTCCCTCTCTTTTTTTTGCCCTCTCTCTCAATTCAATTCAATTTCAATTTAAGGGCTTTATTGACATGGGAAACGTATGTTAACATTGCCAAAGCAAGTGAAGTAGATAGTAAACAAAAGTGAAATAAACAATGAATATTAACAGTAAACATTACACTCAGAAGTTCCAAAAGAATAAAGACATTTCAAATATCATATTATATATATATATATATATACAGTGTTGTAACAAAATGTGCAAATAGTTAAAGTACAAATGGGAAAATAAATAAACATAAATATGGGTTGTATTTACAATGGTGTTTGTTCTTCACTGGTTGCCCTTTGCTTGTGGCAACAGGTCACAAATCTTGCTGCTGTGATGGCACAATGTGGTTTTTCACCCAGTAGATAAGGGAATTTGTCAAAAATGGGTTTGTTTTTGAATTCTTTGTGGATCTGTGTAATCTGAGGGAAATATGTGTCTCTAATATGGTCATACATTTGGCAGGAGGTTAGGAAGTGCAGCTCAGTTTCTACCTCATTTTGTGGGCAGTGTGCACATAGCCTGTCTTCTCTTGAGTGCCAGGTCTGCCTACGGCGGCCTCTCATAGCAAGGCTATGCTCACTGAGACTGTACATAGTCAAAGCTTTCCTTAGGTTTGGGTCAGTCACACTGGTCAGGTATTCTGCCACTGTGTGCTCTCTGATTAGAGCCAAATAGCATTCTAGCTTGCTCTGTTTTTTTGTTAATTCTTTCAAATGTGCCAAGTAATTCTCTTTTTGTTTTCTCATGATTTGGTTGGGTCTAATTGTGTTGCTGTCCTGGGGCTCTGTGGGGCCTGTTTGTGTTTGTGAACAGAACCCCAGGACCAGCTTACTTAGGGGACTCTTCTCCAAGTTAATCTCTTTGTAGGTGATGGCTTTGTTATGGAAGGTTTGGGAAATCGATTCCTTTTAAGTGGTTATAGAATTTAACGGCTCTTTTCTGGATTTTGATAATTAGCGGGTATCGGCCTAATTCTGCTCTGCATGCATTATTTGGTGTTTTTCGTTGTACACTGAGGATATTTTTGCAGAATTCTGCATGCAGAGTCTCAATTTGGTGTTTGTCCCATTTTGTGAATTCTTGGTTGGTGAGCGGACCCCAGACCTCACAACCATAAAGGGAAATGGGTTCTATAACTGATTCAAGTATTTAGCCAGATCCTAATTGGTATGTCAAATTCTATGTTCCTTTTGATGGCATAGAAGGCCCTTCTTGGCTTGTCTCTCAGATCGTTCACAGCTTTGTGGAAGTTACCTGTGGCGCTGATGTTTAGGCCGAGGTATGTATAGTTGTTTGTGTGCTCTAGGGCACCGGTGTCTAGATGGAATTTGTATTTGTGGTCCTGGCAACTGGACCTTTTTTGGAACACCATTATTTTTGTCTTATTGAGATTTACTGTCAGGGCCCAGGTCTGACAGAATCTGTGCAGAAGATCTAGGTGCTGCTGTAGGACCTCCTTGGTTGGTGACAGAAGCACCAAATCATCAGCAAACAGTAGACATTTGACTTCAGATTCTAGAAGGGTGAGGCTGGGTGCTGAAAACTGTTCTAGTGCCCTCGCCAATTCGTTGATATATATGTTGAAGAGGGTGGGGCTTAAACTGCATCCCTGTCTCACACCACGGCCCTGTGGAAAGAAAAGTGTGTGTTTTTTGACAATTTTAACTGCACACTTTTTGTTTATGTACATGGATTTTATAATGTTGTTTGTTTTTCCCCCAACCCCACTTTCCATCAATTTGCGTAGCAGACCCTCATGCCAAATTGAATCAAAAGAGTTTTTGAAATCAACAAAGCATGAGAAGACTTTGCCTTTGTTTTGTTTTGTTTGTTTGTCAATTAGGGTGTGCAGGGTGAATACGTGGTCTGTCGTACGGTAATTTGGTAAAAAGCCAATTAGACATTTGCTCAGTACATTGTTTTCACTGAGGAAATGAACTAGTCTGCTGTTAATTTATTTATTTATTTCAACTTTATTTAACCAGGTAAGCCATTTGAGAACAAGTTCTCATTTACAACTGCGACCTGGCCAAGATAAAGCAAAGCAGTGTGATAAAAACAACAACAACACAGAGTTACATATGGAATAAACAAAACGTACAGTCAATAACACAATAGAAAATCTATATACAGTGTGTGCAAATGTAGTAAGTGATGGAGGGAAGGCAATAAATAGGCCATAGTGCAAAATAATTACCATTTAGTATTAACACTGGAGTGATAGATGTGCAGAAGATGATGTGCAAATAGAGATACTGGGGTGTAAATGAGCAAAATAAATAACAATATGGGGATGAGGTAGTTTGGTGGGCTAATTTCAGATGAGCTGTGTACAGGTGCAGTGATCGGTAAGCTGCTCTGACAACTGATGCTTAAAGTTAGTGAGGAAGATAAGAGTCTCCAGCTTCAGAGATTTTTACAGTTCGTTCCAGTCATTAGCAGCAGAGAACTGGAAGGAATGAAGGCCAAAGGAGGTGTTGACTTTGGGTATGACCAGTGAAATATACCTGCTGGAGCGCATACTACGGGTGGGTGTTGCTATGGTGACCAATGAGCTAAGGTAAGGTGGGGATTTGCCTAGCAGTGATTTATAGATGACCTGGAGCCAGTGGGTTTGGTGATGAATATGTAGTGAGGGCCAGCCAACGAGAGCATACAGGTCACAATGGTGGGTAGTATATGGGGTTTTGGTGACAAAACTGATGGCACTGTGATAGACTACATCCAATTTGATGAGTAGAGTTTTGGAGGCTATTTTGTAAATGATATCGCCGAAGTCAAGGATCGGTAGGATAGTCAGTTTTACGAGGGCATGTTTGGCAGCATGAGTGAAAGAGGCTTTGTTTGCGAAATAGGAAGCCGATTCTAGATGTAACTTTGGATTGAAGATGCTTAATGTGAGTCTGGAAGGAGAGTTTACGGTCTAACCAGACACCTAGGTATTTGTAGTTGTCCACAAATTCTAAGTCAGACATGCCGAGAGTAGTGATTCTAGTCGGGCGGGCGGGTGCAAGCAGCGTTCGATTGAAGAGCATGCATTTAGTTTTACTAGCGTTTAAGAGCAGTTGGAGGCTACGGAAGGAGTTTTGTATGGTATTGAAGCTCGTTTGGAGGTTTGTTAACACAGTGTCCAATGAAGGGCCAGATGTATACAAAATTGTATCGTCTGCGTAGAGGTGGATCTGAGAGTCACCAGCAGCAAGAGCGACATCATTGATATACACAGAGAATAGAATCGGCCAGAGAATTGAACCCTGTGGCACCCCCATAAGACTGCCAGAGGTCCAGACAACAGGCCTCCAATTTCATACATTGAACTCTATCTGAGAAGTAGTTGGTGAACCAGGCGAGGCAGTCATTTGCGAAACCAAGGCTATTTAGTCTGCCAATAAGAATGCAGTGATTGACAGAGTCAAAAGCCTTGGCCAGGTCGATGAAGATGGCTGCACAATACTGTATTTTATCGATCAGGGTTATTATATCGTTTAGGACCTTGAGCGTGGCTGAGGTGCACCCATGACCAGCTCGGAAACCAGATTGCATATCAGAGAAGGTACAGTGGGATTCGAAATGGTCGGAGATCTGTTTGTTAACTTGAAATACTTTCAAAAAGGCATGGCAGGATTGATATAGGTCTGTAACAGTTTGGATCTAGAGTATCACCCCCTTTGAAGAGGGGGATGACCGCGGCAGCTTTCCAATCTCTGGGGATCTCAGATGATACAAAAGAGAGGTTGAACAGGCTAGTAATAGGGGTTGCTACAATTTCAGATAATTTTAGAAAGAAAGGGTCCAGATTGTCTAGCCCAGCTGATTTGTAGGGGTCCAGATTTTGCAGCTCTTTCAGAATATCAGCTATCTGAATTTGGGTGACGGAGAAGCTGGGGGGGGGGCATTGGCAAGTTGCAGTGGAGCGTGCAGAGCTGGTGGCCGGGGTAGGGGTAGCCAGGTGGAAAGCATGGCCAGCCGTAGCAAAATCCTTATTGAAATTTTTGATTATTGTAGATTTATCGGTGGTGACAGTGTTTCCTAGCCTCAGTGCGGTGGGCAGCTGGGAGGAGGTGCTCTTATTCTCCATGGACTTTACAGTGTCCTAAAAGGTTTTGGAATTAGTGCTACAGGATGCAAAGTTCTGTTTGAAAAAGCTATCCTTTGCTTTCCTAACTGATTGTGTATATTGGTTCCTGACTTCACTGAAAAGTTGCATATCGCGGGGGCTGTACGATGCTAATGCAGTACGCCACAAGATGTTTTTGTGCTGGTCGAGGGCAGTCAAGTCTGGGGTGAACCAGGGGCTATATCTGTTCTTAGTTCTGAATTTTTTGAATGGGGCATGCTTATTTAAGATGGAGAGGAAAGCACTTTTAAAGAACAACCAGGCATCCTCTACTGACGGAATGAGGTCAATATCCATCCAGGACATTTAGAAAGGCCTGCTCGCTGAAGTGTTTTAGGGAGCGTTTGACAGTGATGCGGGGTGGTCGTTTGACCGTGGACCAATTACGGACGCAGGCAATGAGGCAGTGATCGCTGAGATCCTGGTTGAAGACAGTGGAGGTGTATTTAGAGGGTAAATGAATCAGGATGATATCTATGAGGGTGCCCATGTTTACGGATTTAGGGTTGTACCTGGTAGGTTCCTTGATAATTTGTGTGAGACTGAGGGCATCTAGTTTAGATTGTAGGACGGCCGGGGTGTTAAGCATATCCCAGTTTAGGTCATCTAGCCATACGAACTCTGAGGATAGATGGGGGGGCAATCAATTCACATATGGTGTCCAGGGCACAGCTGGGGGCTGAGGGGGGTCCGTAGCAACCGCTTGCTACGGACCCCCCTCAGCCCAACAGTGATAGACTTATTTCTGGAAAGGTGGATTTTTAGAAGTAGAAGCTCAAACTGTTTGGGCACAGACCTGGATAGTATGATAGAGCTCTGCAGGCTATCTCTACAGTAGATTGCAACTCCGCCACCTTTGGCAGTTCTATCTAGATGGAACATTTTATAGTTGGGGATGGAAATGTCAGAGTTTTTGAAGGCCTTCCTAAGCCAGGATTCAGACACTGATAGAACATCAGGGTTGGCGGAGTGTGCTAATGCAGTGAATAACTCAAACTTACGGAGGAGGCTTCTGATGTAAACATGCAAGAAACCAAGGCTTTTACGGTTACAAAAGTCAACAAATGATAGCGCCTGGGGAGTAGGAGTGATACTGGGGGCTACAGGGCCTGGGTTAACCTCTACTTCACCAGAGGAACAGAGGTGGAATAGAATAAGGATACGGCTAAAGGCTTTAAGAACTGGTCTTCTAGTACGTTTGGTACAGAGAATAAAAGGGGCAGATTTCCGGGCGTTGTAGAATAGATTCAGGGCATTATGTACAGACAAGGATATGGAAGGATATGAGTACAGTGGAGGTAAACCTAAGCATTGGGTAACGATGAAAGAGATAGCATCACTGGAGGCACCGATTGAGCCGGTCTCCGCGTGTGTGGGGGTTGGGACAAAGGAGCTATCTGAGGCAGGTTGAGCGGGACTGGGGGCTCTACAGTGAAATTGTATAATAAGAACTAACCGAAACAACAATAGGCAAGGTATATTGACATGGGAGAGAGGCATAAAGCAATCACAGGTGTTATTCGAGAGAGCTAAGACAACAACTGGTAATGGCGACGAAAGTTTGGGCTGAGGCTAAACAGATAAACAGGACAGATAAACAGGATAGGGTACCATGTAAAGGAACAGTCCAGCAGGCATCAGCTGTGTAGCTGAGTGATCATAAGGTCCAGTGAACAGCAATAGGTGAGTCCGGGAGTAGTTTGATGGATGCTACGGCACATGCGAGCAGGAGGCACGGCTGTTGTTTGCGTGTGCTAGCGGGCCGGGGCTAGCAGATGGATCTTTGTGGTCATCGCAACGGGAAGCCTGTTGAAACCACATCAGGCGATTATGTCGGAAGACCAGTCGTGATGGATCGGTGGGGCTCCGTGTCAACACTAGGAGGTCCCGTCCGGTTGACAGAGAGGTAGATAGCCGGGAGATGGGTCTGGCTCGAGGCTAGCTCAAGGCTAACTGGTGCTAGCTTCGGGACAGTGCTGTTTAGCCAACAACAACATCCATTCGGTTGCAGATGATCCGGTATTAAAAAGGTCCAGTGATTCAGTGATTCTGGCAGAAAAGCCGATATGTTCTGGGTCGATAGCGCGCTGTGCAGACTGTGCAGACTGGCCGATAATTGTCCAGGCTAGAGCTGGCTGGTAGGTAGTGCAGGCCACGACAATGGTGAAAACCGCTAACAGTGGCTAATAGCAAGTAGCTAGTTAGCTGGCTAGTTTCAGCCGGAGGTTCTGGATAAAAAGGTATAAGAAATAATAGAATCCGTTTCACATTGGGTGAGGCGGGTTGCAGGAAAGTGTATTTAGTTGAAGGATGAAAAGTGAGATTGACAAATATATACGAAAAAGACAAAAAAACTAAAAAACAGGCTATTTCCACGAGCACACTACAGAATACACAACCGCACTGCTACACCATCTTGGATTATTATTTTTTTCCATCAATTTGTATAGCAGACCCTCATGCCAAATTGAGTCAAAAGCTTTTTTGAAATCAACAAAGCATGAGAAGACTTTGCCTTTGTTTTGGTTTGTTTGTTTGTCAATTAGGGTGTGCAGGGTGAATACGTGGTCTGTCATACGGTAATTTGATAAAAAGCCAATTTGACATTTGCTCAGTACATTGTTTCCACTGAGGAAATGAACTAGTCTGCTATTAATGATAATGCAGAGGATTTTCCCTAGGTTGCTGTTGACGCATATCCCACGGTAGTTATTGGGGTCAAATTTGTCTCCACTTTTGTGGATTGGGGTGATCAGTCCTTGGTTCCAAATATCGAGGAAGATGCCAGAGCTAAGGATGATGTTAAAGAGTTTAAGCATAGCCAATTGGAATTTGTGGTCTGCATATTTTATCATTTAATTGTGGATACCATAAACACCACAGGCCTTTTTGGGTTGGAGGGTTTGTATTTTGTCCTGTAGTTCATTCAATGTAATTGGAGAATCCAGTGGGTTCTGGTAGTCTTTAATAGTTGATTCTAAGATTTGCATTTGATCATGTATATTTTTTTTGCTGTTTGTTCTTTGTTATAGGGCCAAAAAGATTGAAGAAGTGGGGTACCCATACATCTCCGTTTTGGATAGATAGCTCTTCATGTTGTTGTTTGTTTAGTGTTTTCCAATTTTCCAAGTTGATATATATCTTGAAGAGGGTGGGGCTTAAGCTGCATCCCTGTCTCACCCCACAGCCCTGTGGAAAGAAATGTGTGTTTTTATTGCCAATTTTTACCTCACACTTGTTGTTTGTTCACTGAGGAAATGTACGAGTCTGCTGTTAATGAAAATGCAGATGATTTTCCCAAGGTTGCTGTTGACGCATATCCCACGGTAGTTATTGGAGTCAAATTTTCTCCACTTTTATGGATTGGGGGTGATCAGTCCTTGGTTCCAAATATTGGGGAAGATGCCAGAGCTAAGGATGATTTTAAAGAGTTTAAGTATAGCCAATTGGAATTTGTGGTCTGTATATTTTATCATTTCATTGAGGATACCATCAACACCACAGGCCTTTTTTGGATGGAGGGTTTGTATTTTGTCCTGTAGTTCATTCAATGTAATTGGAGAATCCAGTGGGTTCTGGTAGTCTTTAATAGTTGATTCTAAGATTTGTGTTTAATCATATATATGTTTTTGCTGTTTTTTCTTTGTTATAGGGCCAAAAAGATAGGAGAAGTGGTTTATCTACGTTTTGGATAGATAAGCCTTTGTGTTGTTGTTTGTTTAGTGTTTTCCAATTTTCCCAGAAGTGGTTAGAGTCTATGGATTCTTCAATTACATTGAGCTGATTTCTGACATGTTGTTCCTTCTTTTTCCGTAGTGTATATCTGTATTGTTTTAGTGATTCACCATAGTGTAGACGTAGGCTCAGGTTTTCTGGGTCTCTATGTTTTTGGTTGGA
>NC_059203.1:19231047-19281047 GCF_020615455.1 Coregonus clupeaformis | reverse complement strand
GTAGAACTCTGCAATCCCGGGTTTTAACCATTCTTGGCTATAAAACCACAGAAGACTTTGCTCTGTTGTCGCCAAGGTTCAATTGATTAACTGGTATTCCCCTGTAGTCTCTCTGTACACACTGCAGAGAGGCAATTAAACTTGAATCTATTAGCAACTTTATTCTCCTCTTTAGGCCAATGAAACAACGCTGGGGAAAGTCATGGTGTTTACATTATATTGGAGCAGGTTTGAAGGTGTTTACATTATATTGGAGCAGGTTTGAATGTGTTACATTATATTGGAGCAGGTTTGACAGTGTTACATTATATTGGAGCAGGTTTGAAGGTGTTATGGCTGGAAGAAGCATATACAGTGAGGGAAAAAAGTATTTGATCCCCTGCTGATTTTGTACGTTTGCCCACTGACAAAGAAATGATCAGTATATCATTTTAATGGTAGGTTTTTTTGAACAGTGAGAGACAGAATAAATAAAAAAATCCAGAAAAAAGCATGTCAAAAATGTTATAAATTTATTTGCATTTTAATTAAGGAAATAAGTATTTGACCACTCTGCAAAACATGACTTAGTACTTGGTGGCAAAACCCTTGTTGGCAATCACAGAGGTCAGACATTTCTTGTAGTTGGCCACCAGGTTTGCACACATCTCAGGAGGGATTTTGTCCCACTCCTCTTTGCAGATCTTCTCCAAGTCATTAAGGTTTTGAGCCTGACGTTTGGCAACTCGAACCTTCAGCTCCCTCCACAGATTTTCTATGGGATTAAGGTCTGGAGACTGGCTAGGCCACTCCAGGACCTTAATGTGCTTCTTCTTGAGCCATTCCTTTGTTGCCTTGGCCGTGTGTTTTGGGTCATTGTCATGCTGGAATACTCATCCACAACCCATTTTCAATGCCCTGGCTGAGGGAATGAGGTTCTCACCCAAGATTTGACGGTACATGGCCCCGTCCATCGTCCCTTTGATGTGGTGAAGTTGTCCTGTCCCCTTAGCAGAAAAAACACCCCCAAAGCATAATGTTTCCACCTCCATGTTTGACAGTGGGGATGGTGTTCTTGGGGTCATAGGCAGCATTCCTCCTCCTCCAAACACGGCGAGTTGAGTTGATGCCAAAGAGCTCGATTTTGGTCTCATCTGACCACAACACTTTCATCCAGTTCTCCTCTGAATCATTCAGATGTTCATTGGCAAACTTCAGACGGGCATGTATATGTGCTTTCTTGAGCAGGGGGACCTTGCGGGCGCTGCAGGATTTCAGTCCTTCATGGCGTAGTGTGTTACCAATTGTTTTCTTGGTGACTATGGTCCCAGCTGCCTTGAGATCATTGACAAGATCCTCCCGTGTAGTTCTGGGCTGATTCCTCACTGTTCTCATGATCATTGCAACTCCACAAGGTGAGATCTTGCATGGAGCCCCAGGCCGAGGGAGATTGAGATTTGTGTTTCTTCCATTTGCAAATAATCGCACCAACTGTTGTCACCTTCTCACCAAGCTGCTTGGCCTTGTAGCCCATTCCAGCCTTGTGTAGGTCTACAATCTTGTCCCTGACATCCTTGGAGAGCTCTTTGGTCTTGGCCATTGTGGAGAGTTTGGAATCTGATTGATTGATTGCTTCTGTGGACAGGTGTCTTTTATACAGTTAACAAACTGAGATTAGGAGCACTCCCTTTAAGAGTGTGCTCCCAATCTCAGCTCGTTACCTGTATAAAAGACACCTGGGAGCCAGAAATCTTTCTGATTGAGAGGGGGTCAAATACTTATTTCCCTCATTAAAATGCAAATCAATTTATAAAATTTTTGACATGCGTTTTTCTGGATTTTTTGTTGTTGTTATTCTGTCTCTCACTGTTCAAATAAACCTACCATTAAAATTATAGACTGATCATTTCTTTGTCAGTGGGCAAACATACAAAATCAGCAGGGGATCAAATACTTTTTTCCCTCACTGTAAAGACACAGAGAATGAGGCATTTTCGCTCTCTAGAATGATGTCCTATTTTACAGTATATCTGAAATAGGAAAATAACAAACTAGCATTTAAAAAAGATGCAAACATTTGTTCTCTGTTCCAGAAGTTGATGTCATGTCAAGGCAAGCTCAGGGCAAGACTGAAGGAGAGTTCTACTGATTTACTCATCAGCTTTAATTCCTGACACTTACAGATTCCATCCTTTGGCAATGGAGCCAGCCAGTGAATTGATATTTTTATGCAATTGGTTTCACAGGGTCTTTTTCAGCAGGGGATCTAGGAGCAATAGGAACTGGACATATATAAAGCTTGAAGGTTAAGTGTCTTACATAATGCAAATAATGCATTGTCAGTCTAAGTTAGATAAGTTTTGCCCACGCCTTTTTCTGCGCAAACAGTGGATGGTTAGACATTAAAGATGCTCTTGAGGCCTAAGATTTGTTCTGACTTGTTCTAAGACTTATCTAAGACTTGCTTATCTGTCTTTTGTTTCCAGGCTTTGATGCATACTTCACGTCGCGGACGCTGGAGAACAACCGCAGGAATGTGTGGTTTGCTGAATACTGGGAGGAGAACTTCAACTGCAAACTGATGAGCGCCTCCAAGAAGGAAGACACCAGCAGGAAATGCACAGGTAGCCATTTTGTTGCTGCACTTGACAAAGTTGTACTTTAAACCCCCTAAATATTGTTATTTAACAACACCGTGAAAGAATCACAACACCGTGAAAGATTCACAACACTGTGAAAGACTCACAACACCGTGTTTAAACAATAACAACGCTCAGAAGCTTTCAAATGCCAGTACCTTTTATTAAATGAACAAAATTACAATACGGTACTTGATTAATTAACATAAAAACATGGTTAACAAACCCGAGCACTCAGAAGTAATCTCCATAATAAACCAGTGTGAGAGCTGAGAAGGCAAAACAACCTCAGAGAAAGTATTTTTAAACAAACACAAGAGCAGTATTTAATTAATTAACACGAAAACATGATTAACCACCTCCAAGTACATATTGAGAGGTTGGGACTATATGGCTCTATCTGCATTTGTAGTGTTTTGACATAGTTTTATTAAATGTTCTCTTCACATACACTGAGTGGATAAAACATTAGGAACTCTTTCCATTTACGTCATTTAGCAGACACTCTTATCCAGAGCGTAAGTCGCTCTGGATAAGAGTGTCTGCTAAATGACACTCTAGTGAGTGCATACATTATTTTTTACATTGGCCCCCCGTGGGAATTGAACCCACAACCCTGGCGTTGCAAACACCGTGCTCTACCAACTGAGCTACATCCCTGCCGGCCATTCCCTCCCCTACCCTGGACGACACTGTCTCCCGGCCGGCTACGACAGAGCCTGGATTCGAACCGGGATCTCCAGTGGCACAGCGCCTTAGACCACTGTGCCACTCAGGAGGATATAGACTGACCAGGTGAATCCAGGTGAAAGTTATGATCCCTTATTGATGTCATTAAATCCACTTCAATCAGTGTAAATGAAGGGGAGGAGACCGGTTAAAGAAGGATTTTTAAGCCTTGAGACAATTGAGACATGGATTGGGTATGCGTGTCATTCAGAGGGTGAATTGGCAAGACAAATGATTTAAGTGTCTTTGAACGGGGTATGGTAGTAGGTGCCAGGCGCACCGGTTTGAGTGTGTCAAGAACTGCAACGCTGCTGGGTTTTTCACCCTCAACAGTTTCCCGTTTGTATTAACAATGGTCAACCACCCAAAAGACGCCCAGCCAAATTGACACAACTGTGGGAAGCATTGGAGTCAACATGGGCCAGCATCCCTGTGGAATGCTTTTGACACCTTGTAGTCTATGCCCCGACGAATTTAGTCTCTTCTGAGGGCAAAAGGGGGTGCAACTCAATATTAGGAAGGTGTTCTTAATGTTTGGTATACTCAGTGTAGAGTACTCTAAATACCCCAATTCATGTTGTTAAGTTCAAAAGAATACTAGATAAAAATAGCTAAAACCATTCAAACCAACGAGGGTTCGGAACTTTAAATTATCTCAGAATCATCGTTTTTGCATATAGAACCCTACAGTCCCAACTGTCGCTATGCTAATAATTTTTACATTTTAGTCATTTAGCAGACGCTCTTATCCAGAGCGACTTACAGTTAGTGAGTGCATACATTTTCATACTGCCCCCCCCCCCCCGTGGGAAACAAACCCACAACCCTGGCGTTGCAAGCGCCATGCTCTACCAACTGAGCTTAAGGGATTGTTAATCCCTTAACAACACACAGTAGTTGTAAATAACAGTATCAATCAATCAAACGCACAGTATTTATAAAGCCCTTTTACCATCAGCAGTTGTCACAAAGTGCTTGTACAGAAACCCAGCCTAAAACCCCAGAGAGCAAGACATGCAGATGTAGAGGCAGGGTGGCTAGGAACAACTCCCTAGAAAGGCAGGAACCTACAGTAGGAAGAAACCATAGAGAGGAACCAGGCTCTGAGGGGTGGCCAGTCCTCTTCTGGCTGTACCTGGTGGAGAGGACCCAGGCTCTGAGGGGTGGCCAGTCCTCTCCTGGCTGTGCCGGGTGTACCTTTTAAGTTAACAAACAAAATTATAAGGGTACTTGATTAATTAATATGAAAATAGTTTTAACAATCTCCATATGCTAATCCCATAGTAACACACCTCCAAATGAAGAGTTATCACTCAGAAGTATGTTGAATAACAGTAGTGGTTAATTATGAAACAAGCAACAACAACAAAAATCGATTACCTTCAAAGATTCACAACACTGTGTAAATAATAACAGCTCTCAGAAGCATATACTTTCAAATACGATTTATTTATATGAAACATGATTAACATCTAGCTACACGTAGGTATCGTAATTCTCCACACCAAGACCTCCTAATAACTTATCCCCATTACGAGCCACCTAGGCATCCAGTGTGAGACTTCAGCAGTAGTGAATGCTGTACCTTTTTTAACATACAAAATGTCATAGTCATAGTCCTCTGTAGCTCAGCTGGTAGAGCACGGCGCTTGTAACGCCAAGGTAGTGGGTTCGATCCCCGGGACCACCCATACACAAAAATGTATGCACGCATGACTGTAAGTCGCTTTGGATAAAAGCGTCTGCTAAATGGCATATTATTATTTTTATTATAGTTCATTCAAATGAACACATGATTACCAATCTCCAGGTACTACCTATCCGAAATCTATAATGAGACACCAAAGCAATAAGCCACGTCCAGTGTGATGGTATAGCAGGGTCAGTATTAGCTGTAGCACAGATTTCTCACCCTGCTCTGGCTGTGGTTCCCTTCTCCTATCTAGGTGGAACATGCTTTTGTAGTTTGGCCACTTCACCTGGAGACAGCCAGGCAGCCAGCTAGGCAGGTAGGGAGTGAGCTGTGTGAGGCTAATTTGCACACGTCAAGGAACAGAGTGGGTTGACAATAGTGGAAGCACATGCTCCTGTTGTAAGGATAACATTATGCTGCAAAGGCAATATGGGTCCTGGGCTCCTGATAGGGTGGGAGGAAAGATCAGGATCTGGTGTTTCCAGTGAGGGAGGAGAGATCAGGATCTGGTGTTTCCAGTGAGGGAGGAGATATCAGGATCTGGTGTTTCCAGTGAGGGAGGAGAGATCAGGATCCGGTGTTTCTATTGAGGGAGGATGGATCAGGGTCTGGTGTTTATAGTGAGGGAGGAAAGATCAGGGTCTGGTGTTTCTAGTGAGGGAGAGGAGATCAGGATCTGGTGTTTCTAGTGAGCGAGGAGAGATCAAGGTCTGGTGTTTCTAGTGAGGGAGGAGAGATCAGGGTCTGGTATTTCTAGTGAGGGAGGAGAGATCAGGGTCTGGTGATTCTAGTGAGGGAAAGGAGATCAGGGTCTGGTGTTTCTAGTGAGGGAGGAGAGATCAGGGTCTGGTGTTTCTAGTGAGGGAGGAGAGATCAGGATCTGGTGTTTCTAGTGAGGGAGGAGAGATCCGTTTCTGGTGTTTCTAGTGAGGGAGGATAGATCAGGGTCTGGTGTTTCTAGTGAGGGAGAGGAAATCAGGATCTGGTGTTTCTGGTGAGGGAGGAGAGATCAGGGTCTGGTGTTTCTAGTGAGGGAGAAGAGATCAGGTTCTGGTGTTTCTAGTGAGGCAGCAGAGATCAGGGTCTGGTGTTTCTAGTGAGGGAGGAGAGATCAGGGTCTGGTGTTTCTAGTGAGTAAGAGGAGATCAGGGTCTGGTGTTTCTAGTGAGACAGGAAAGATCAGGGTCTGGTGTTTATAGTGAGGGAGAGAAGATCAGGGTCTGTTGTTTCTAGTGAGGGAGGAGAGATCAGGGTCTGGTGTTTCTAGTGAGGCAGCAGAGATCAGGGTCTGGTGTTTCTAGTGAGGGAGGGGAGATCAGGGTCTGGTGTTTCTAGTGAGTAAGAGGAGATCAGGGTCTGGTGTTTCTAGTTAGGCAGGAAAGATCAGGGTCTGGTGTTTATAGTGAGGGAGAGAAGATCAGGGTCTGTTGTTTCTAGTGAGGGAGGAAAGATCAGGGTCTGGTGTTTCTAGTGAGGGAGGAGAGATCAGGATCTGGTGTTTCTAGTGAGGGAGGAGAGATCCGTTTCTGGTGTTTCTAGTGAGGGAGGATAGATCAGGGTCTGGTGTTTCTAGTGAGGGAGAGGAAATCAGGATCTGGTGTTTCTGGTGAGGGAGGAGAGATCAGGGTCTGGTGTTTCTAGTGAGGGAGAAGAGATCAGGGTCTGGTCTTTCTAGTGAGGCAGCAGAGATCAGGGTCTGGCGTTTCTAGTGAGTAAGAGGAGATCAGGGTCTGGTGTTTCTAGTGAGGCAGGAAAGATCAGGGTCTGGTGTTTATAGTGAGGGAGGAGAGATCAGGATCTGGTGTTTCTAGTGAGGGAGGAGAGATCCGTTTCTGGTGTTTCTAGTGAGGGAGGATAGATCAGGGTCTGGTGTTTCTAGTGAGGGAGAGGAAATCAGGATCTGGTGTTTCTGGTGAGGGAGGAGAGATCAGGGTCTGGTGTTTCTAGTGAGGGAGAAGAGATCAGGGTCTGGTGTTTCTAGTGAGGCAGCAGAGATCAGGGTCTGGCGTTTCTAGTGAGTAAGAGGAGATCAGGGTCTGGTGTTTCTAGTGAGGCAGGAAAGATCAGGGTCTGGTGTTTATAGTGAGGGAGAGAAGATCAGGGTCTGTTGTTTCTAGTGAGGGAGGAGAGATCAGGGTCTGGTGTTTCTAGTGATGGAGGATATTTCAGGGTCTGGTGTTTCTAGTGAGGGAGGAGAGATCAGGGTCTGGTGTTTCTAGTGAGGGAGAAGAGATCAGGGTCTGGTGTTTCTAGTGAGGCAGCAGAGATCAGGGTCTGGTGTTTCTAGTGAGGGAGGGGAGATCAGGGTCTGGTGTTTCTAGTGAGTAAGAGGAGATCAGGGTCTGGTGTTTCTAGTTAGGCAGGAAAGATCAGGGTCTGGTGTTTATAGTGAGGGAGAGAAGATCAGGGTCTGTTGTTTCTAGTGAGGGAGGAGAGATCAGGGTCTGGTGTTTCTAGTGATGGAGGATATTTCAGGGTCTGGTGTTTCTAGTGAGGGAGGAGAGATCAGGGTCTGGTGTTTC
Organism: Coregonus clupeaformis; assembly: GCF_020615455.1. Classification (NCBI taxonomy): domain Eukaryota; kingdom Metazoa; phylum Chordata; class Actinopteri; order Salmoniformes; family Salmonidae; genus Coregonus; species Coregonus clupeaformis. Next base: position 19,273,485 of record NC_059203.1, on the reverse strand, counting down.
TAGTGATGGAGGATATTTCAGGGTCTGGTGTTTCTAGTGAGGGAGGAGAGATCAGGGTCTGGTGTTTCCACTGAGGGAGGAGAGATCAGGATCTGGTGTTTCTAGTGAGGGAGGAGAGATCAGGGTCTGGTGTTTCTAGTGAGGGAGGAGAGATCAGAGTATTGTGTTTCTAATGAGGGAGGGTAGATCAGGGTCTGGTGTTTCTAGTGAGGGAGGAGAGATCAGGGTCTGGTGTTTCTAGTGAGGGAGGATAGATACGGGTCTGGTGTTTCTAGTGAGGGAGAGGAGATCAGGGTCTGGTGTTTCCAGTGAGGGAGGAGAGATCAGGGTCTGTTGTTTCCGGTGAGGGAGGATAGATCAGGGTCTGGTGTTTCTAGTGAGGGAGAGGAGATCAGGGTCTGGTGTTTCCAGTGAGGGAGGAGATATCAGGGTCTGTTGTTTCCGGTGAGGGAGGATAGATCAGGGTCTGGTGTTTCTAGTGAGGGAGAAGAGATCAGGGTCTGGTGTTTCTAGTGAGGCAGCAGAGATCAGGGTCTGGTGTTTCTAGTGAGGGAGGAGAGATCAGGGTCTGGTGTTTCTAGTGAGTAAGAGGAGATCAGGGTTTGGTGTTTCTAGTGAGGCAGGAAAGATCAGGGTCTGGTGTTTATAGTGAGGGAGAGAAGATCAGGGTCTGGTGTTTCTAGTGAGGGAGGAGAGATCAGGGTCTGGTGTTTCTAGTGATGGAGGATATTTCAGGGTCTGGTGTTTCTAGTGAGGGAGGAGAGATCAGGGTCTGGTGTTTCTAGTGAGGGAGGAGAGATCAGGGTCTGGTGTTTCTAGTGAGGGAGAGGAGATCAGGATCTGGTGTTTCTAGTGAGGGAGGAGAGATCAGGGTCTGGTGTTTCTAGTGAGGGAGGAGAGATCAGAGTATTGTGTTTCTAATGAGGGAGGGTAGACCTTGGTCTGGTGTTTCCAGTGAGGGAGGAGAGATCAGGGTCTGTTGTTTCCGGTGAGGGAGGGGAGATCAGGGTCTGGTGTTTCTAGTGAGGGAGAAGAGATCAGGGTCTGGTGTTTCCAGTGAGGGAGGAGAGATCAGGGTCTGTTGTTTCCGGTGAGGGAGGGGAGATCAGGGTCTGGTGTTTCTAGTGACGGAGGAGAGATCAAGGTCTGGTGTTTCTAGTGAGGGATGAGAGATCCGAGTATTGTGTTTCTAATGAGGGAGGGTAGATCAGGGTCTGGTGTTTCTAGTGAGGGAGGGGAGATCAGGGTCTGGTGTTTCTAGTGAGGGAGAGGAGATCAGGGTCTGGTGTTTCCAGTGAGGGAGGAGAGATCAGGGTCTGTTGTTTCCAGTGAGGGAGGAGAGATCAGGGTCTGTTGTTTCCGGTGAGGGAGGGGAGATCAGGGTCTGGTGTTTCTAGTGAGGGAGGAGAGATCAGGGTCTGGTGTTTCTAGTGAGGGAGAGAGATCGGAGTATTGTGTTTCTAATGAGGGAGGGTAGATCAGGGTCTGGTGTTTCTAGTGAGGGAGGGGAGATCAGGGTCTGGTGTTTCTAGTGAGGGAGAGGAGATCAGGGTCTGGTGTTTCCAGTGAGGGAGGAGAGATCAGGGTCTGTTGTTTCCGGTGAGGGAGGGGAGATCAGGGTCTGGTGTTTCTAGTGAGGGAGGAGAGATCAGGGTCTGGTGTTTCCAGTGAGGGAGGAGAGATCAGGGTCTGTTGTTTCCGGTGAGGGAGGGGAGATCAGGGTCTGGTGTTTCTAGTGAGGGAGAGGAGATCAGGGTCTGGTGTTTCCAGTGAGGGAGGAGAGATCAGGGTCTGTTGTTTCCGGTGAGGGAGGGGAGATCAGGGTCTGGTGTTTCTAGTGAGGGAGGAGAGATCAGGGTCTGGTGTTTCCAGTGAGTGAGGAGAGATCAGGGTCTGTTGTTTCTAGTGAGGGAGGGCTAGCCATTATAATACTACTATACCTGAGGAATTCTAAGCCTGTTGTTTTTCTGTCCTGTCCTACATTAATTAGCAGCCCTCCTCCTCTCTGTTGGGTTATTACTCGCTTGACGTGTTAGCTCCTGGCGCCGCCTCCCTCTTCAACCAGACGTAATGAGATGATTAGGACAGGATTTATAGGATGGTTCCTTCCTTCAACAAAACTGTCACTGTCTTCTATTGGTTGACAGCTTTTTCAACTTCACATTTCTCACCCCACAGAACAAACAGTTCATGTTTTTTTCCCCCCTTCTTTTTGGCAACAATAACCTTCCGTACTTGGCTGACCAACAATGGTAATAGATGTATTATCGCTAACCCTAAACCCAACACAATGTTTGGTGGTTTTAAAAGCAGCGCTGAGCGTTATATTTTCAAAAAGCTAAATACGTCCAGTCACCGCATTTGAAAACACGTTCTGTCCCCTTGTTCTGAGCAAAGTCTTCTAATACATTGTTTCAGGAAGCTGACACAAACACCATTCACCTTAGGGCTGTGCATTTCTGTTCACTGTGATACAATTAATATCTGTTTGCATGGCATTTCTGGCAGCACTTTATATCTCATTCCAGCAATTACACTCAAAATGGTCCTCTGTAGCTCAATTGGTAGAGCATGGCGCCTGTAACGCCAGGGTAGTGGGTTCGATCCCCGGGACCACCCATACGTAAAAATGTATGCACACATGACTGTAAGTCGCTTTGGATAATAGCGTCTGCTAAATGGCATATTATTATAAAATGGCAATACCATCAACTAATACAGTATACCATGTTTGAGAGGTAGGATACTATATAACACATGTATTGTAGCACCTCACCCACAATGTACAGTATGATCTGAAAATCAAACTCAGTCATTACTATATTGCATTGGGATTGGGTTCCAGGAAAAAATGGAGAAGAGGAGAGAACGAACTGCTATCTCCCCTGCTTTTGACCCCGTTCAGCCTCATCCAAGCATCCCACGTCCTTCTAAACATCATAATTATATACACTGTTTATCTATTTAATACAATGAAATACCTCCATATCCTATGTATGTGAACGTTTAGCAGCACCAAATACTGTAGGGGTGACTAGCGTGACATGTAGGGGTGACTAGCGTGACATGCTTTCTCCCATCTACCATAGAGCAGGTCTTTAAATGTTACTGGCTGGAACATTCTTCTCTGAGATATTTAAGCTCCCGTGATGCAATGTGTTGGAGAGAGAGAGAGAGAGAGAGAGAGAGAGAGAGAGAGAGAGAGAGAGAGAGAGAGAGAGAGAGAGAGAGAGAGAGAGAGAGAGAGAGAGAGAGAGAGAGAGAGAGAGAGAGAGAGAGAGAGAGAGAGAGAGAGAGAGAGAGAGAGAGAGAGAGAGAGAGAGAGAGAGAGAGAGAGAGAGAGAGAGAGAGAGAGAGAGAGAGAGAGAGAGAGAGAGAGAGAAGAGAGAGAGAGAGAGAGAGAGAGAGAGAGAGAGAGAGAGAGAGAGAGAGAGAGAACAGGGGATTCCAATGTCCCTCGTCCAAATTTAATTGAGTTTGTTTGATATGGTATACAATGATAATGTGTAAATGTGTTGAGTAGGGTATATAATGATAATGTGTCTATGTTTTTGATGGGGTATATAATGATAATGTGTCTACATGTTCGATACGGTATAGAATGATAATGTGAATATGTGTTTGATAGGGTATATATTGATAAAGTCTATGTTTTTGATGGGGTATTGAATGATAATGTGTCTACATGTTCGATACGGTATATAATGATAATGTGTCTATGTGTTCAATAGGGTATAGAATGATAATATGTCTATGTGTTTGATAGGGTATATCATGATACTGTCTATGTGTTTGATAGGGTATAGATTGATAATGTCTTTATGTGTTTGAGAGGGTATATAACGATAATGTCTCTTTGTGTTTGAGAGGGTATATAATGATAATATCTCTTTGTGTTTGATAGGGTATATAATGATAATGTCTCTTTGTGTTTGATAGGGTATATAATGATATTGTCTATATGTATGATAGGGTATATAATGATAATGTCTATATGTATGATAGGGTATATAATGATAATGTATATATGTATGATAGGGTATATAATGATATTGTCTATATGTATGATAGGGTATATAATGATATTGTCTATATGTATGATAGGGTACATAATGATATTGTCTATATGTATAATAGGGTATATAATGATATTGTCTATATGTATGATAGGGTATATAATGATATTGTCTATATGTATGATAGGTTATATAATGATATTGTCTATATGTATGATAGGGTATATAATGATATTGTCTATATGTATGATAGGGTATATAATGATATTGTCTATATGTATGATAGGGTATATAATGATAATGTCTATATGTATGATAGGGTATATAATGATAATGTATATATGTATGATAGGGTATATAATGATATTGTCTATATGTATGATAGGGTATATAATGATATTGTCTATATGTATGATAGGGTACATAATGATATTGTCTATATGTATAATAGGGTATATAATGATATTGTCTATATGTATGATAGGGTACATAATGATATTGTCTATATGTATGATAGGGTATATAATTATATTGTCTATATGTATGATAGGGTATATAATGATATTGTCTATATGTATGATAGGGTATATAATGATATTGTCTATATGTTTGATAGGGTATATAATGATATTGTCTATATGTATGATAGGGTACATAATGATAATGTCTATATTTTACATTTTAGTCATTTAGCATACGCTCTTATCCAGAGCGAATTACAGTTAGTGAGTGCATACATTTTCATATACGTGTTTGATAGGGTATATAATGATAATGTCTGTGTTTGATGGGGGTCTATAATGATAATGCCTATGTGTCTGATAGGGTATAGATTGATCATGTCTTTATGTGTTTGATATGGCATTTCATGATAATGTGTCTATGTGTTTGATAGGGTATATAATGATAATGTGTCTATGTGTTTGATTGAGTATGTAATGATAGTGTACTGTATATTCCATGTAATAATAATGTGTCTATGTCATAATGGTGATGATACGAGCCACAAAGTACCAACGATAATTTACGGTCATGTGATTGTGTTTTCTTAGCGTTCATTTTGTTTTATTATTTATTTTCTCTCTTACGGGAAACGCAGTGGCTAACGTTGAAAGCTCTGTTGGGTATTTGCAAGATCAAAAGATATCTGGAGCAGTAAGACATTGCCATAGAGAAATTTGGGTTGCAGTGCTGCTACACTACCGTGTGTGTGTGTGTGTGTGTGTGTGTGTGTGTGTGTGTGTGTGTGTGTGTGTGTGTGTGTGTGTGTGTGTGTGTGTGTCAAAACAAAGCCAATGCTGAATACAGATCCAGCCCAGGGCAACCATTTCAGCTACTCCAAATCTTTCAGTTATTCCTGACTCTGTTGTTGGTATTATATATATATATATTATATATATATATATATATATATATATATATATATATATATATATATATATATATATATATATATACGCTCGTGAACTTTCACCCTCTCAATGCTCAATGTGGCTTAATTGTGTCTTCCTCTTTCTTCATTTCATAAGTAGGCCTGTTTATTTTTATTTTTATTAACATTAAATTATTTGGTTATGCTCAGACTAAAGTGTTGAAGTAAAAATGTTTCATAATAGGCCAGAGAATAAAGCAAAAAAAAGTAGCATAAATTAAAACTGATGAAATGAAATGCTACTTTCTTTCAGCTGAATCAGAAATAGAACCAAAATGTACAGAGGGGATGAACCTTGCTCTACAGAGATGATGTACATAGTGTAATTAACACAACAAACTGTTGTTTAGCCAGCTGTTTTTACATTTTTTCCTAACAGAAGCCTTGTAAATATGTGCCAACATTAAGCAGGAGACACGAGGATAGAGTCTAAATTGAATAATGACAGTATAAGAGGTAAATACTTGAAGAAAGGACATTAGGAGTCATTATGATGATCAAACACTTTGGGCTGCCCATTGTTGTTGTTATGATCGTCATACTGTAATAATTATTTTCTGTAGCCTTAATAAGTCCGCTCAATGTAAATAGGTTGTCATGTACTATTTCTCAGAGAAATTTCAAATAAAAACCCAGACTAATTCTCATGGGTCAATTGTACAGTCACTGGCATACAATGCTTTTTGAGATGTGGTCCCCTGTAGCTCAGTTGGTAGAGCATGGCGCTTGCAACGCCAGAGTTGTGGGTTCGTTTCCCACGGGGGGCCATGTATGCACTCACTAACTGTAAGTGGCTCTGGATAAGAGCGTCTGCTAAATGACAAAAATCTAAATGTGTCTACATAAAAACATGTCTCTCTGTGTGGTGCCCTTTAACCCCCTAAGGTTAATGTCCGCGCCCCACGGAAATATATTCGCATAATAAAAACTTGAGATATCTTTTTTTTTTTTTTTGCATCGGATGCATCTCAATCTACCGCATCCGCCAATGTAACACTTCCTCATCTGCGGTGAAAGGTGGCAGAGCTAGAGCGGTGTTGGTCAGACCATGAGACATCCTCAAAATCGTCTGTAGCGTCCAAACGGTTTGGCCTACAAACTATTATGACCCCTGTTCTCCGTTTTGCTGTCCGACCCACAAGCGTCTTGGGACTTGTTTGAAGTCGGAACAGCCGATCTGCCAACTTCTGTCTGTAGCATCCGAACAGTTTGGGTTAAACACTAATATGACCCTTCTGTGTAAAGGTGAGACTGTCACGAACACGTACGTTGGTTGTTTTGCTCTAAGACGCCCACAGGTCTCACAAGACCTGTCTGAATGTCCCCTGGTACCAGTTGATTTTTTTTTTTTATGGAAGTATATATGGAGACTGTTTAGTGACAAAAATAAGGGGTTAAATAACACGTTTTCTGATTTATCTTATATCTCTCAGATATAGGATAGGCACTTCAGAACAAACTTCCTTTAGATGATTTTGGGGGGGACTATCTGTTGCTCCATGTAGTGAATCTGTTATCCAATGCATTTGTATGGGCTAATAGCAGTCAAAGCCAAGTAAAATGTTTCATCAAATAATGTTAAAATATTTTTTTTGCATACTTCAAGGGGTCTTACAATTCTAAATTCTAAATCAAATAGCAAAATTATCCTTGGTATGACCTTCTTAAAACAACTCCATATACTGTACCTTAGTAGTACTAGGACCATGCCTCAGGACTTACCTGGCCTGATGACTCCTGGCTGTCCCCAGTCCACCTGGTTGTGCTGCTGCTCCAGTTTCAACTGTTCTGCTTGCGGCTATGGAACCCTGACCTGTTCACCGGACGTGCTACCTTGTCCCGGACCTGCTGTTTTCAACTCTCTCTCTCTCTCTCTCTTTCTCTCTCTCTCTTTCTCTCTCTCTCTTTCTCTCTCTCTCTCTCTCTCTCTCTCTCTCTCTCTCTCTCTCTCTCTCTCTCTCTCTCTCTCTCTCTCTCTCTCTCTCTCTCTCTGTCTGTTTCTGTCTGTTTCTGTTTCTCTTTCTCTCTCTCTCTCTCTCTCTCTCTCTCTCTCTCTCTCTCTGTCTGTTTCTGTCTCTCTCTCTCTCTCTCTCTCTCTCTCTCTCTCTCTCTCTCTCTCTCTCTCTCTCTCTCTCTCTCTCTCTCTCTCTCTCTCTCTCTCTCTCTCTCTACTGCACCTGCTGTCTCGACCTCAGAATTCTCGGCTATGAAAAGACAAATTACATTTACTCCTGAGGAACTGACCTGTTGCACCCTCTACATCCACTGTCATTATTATTTGACCCTGCTGGTCATCTGTGAACGTTTGAACATCACAAAGAACAATCTGGCCTTAATGGCCATGTACTCTTATAATCTTCACCCAGCGCAGCCAGAAGAGGACTGGCCACCCCTCAGAGCCTGGTTCCTCTCTAGGTTTCTTTCTAGGTTCCTGCCTTTCTAAGGAGTTTTTGCTAGCCACCGTGCTTCTACATCTGCATTGCTTGCTGTTTGGGGTTTTAGGCTGGGTTTATGTATAGCACTTTGTGACATCTGCTGATGTAAAAAGGGCTTTATAAATACATTTGGTTGATTGATTGATTGGTTGATTGATTGGTTGATTGATTGATTGGTTGATTGGTTGATTGGTTGATTGGTTGATTGATTGATTGATTGATTGGTTGGTTGATTGGTTGATTGGTTAATTGATTGATTGATTGGTTGATTGAGTAGTTCCCCCTCTCCCTCGGGTTAGACAGGGCTTAGACTCTTATGGGTTAAGGTCAAATGTGTGGCATAGTACCATTGAAGGTAAGAAACACAGTGCTTTTGCCCTTTGTTGTAATTCTCCCAAAGTATCCAAGGTGATGAAATAAATTCAGAGAGAGGTAGAGAGCAGATCCCGCCACCGAAATGCAACTGTTCGAGATAAAGCAGCTATTAAAATGTCCAGATAAGCCTCTGTGTAATTCCATGGGCCCACTTGATCATGTTGATGATAACAGTGTGGAGCTAATGTGAAGCCTTATTAAAGAGCAGATTAAAGAGCATGTCTAATCCATGGAACCATCATAATACGGCCAAACTGTCAATCGAAATAATAACATCTGTTTAAACTAGAGATATCTGTTATCTAGAGATATCAATACACAGCATCCGCCGATGTCACCCTTCCGCATCTGCGGTGAAATGTGGCAGAGCTAGACTGGTGTTTGCCGGACCATGAGACATCCCGAAAATCTGTCTTCTCACGGAAAACGTCTGTAGCGTCCGAACAATTTGACCTACAAACTATTATGACCCCTCTGTGGAAAGGGGAGACCCCCACAAGTGTCAGGGGACTCATATGAAGTTGGTACCAACTTCTGTCTGTAGCGTCCGAACCGTTTGGGCTACAAACTCATGTGACCCAACAAGTGTCATGGGACCCAAAGAATTAATGGAAATGTGAAGGTAGTTTTGTGCCTACCCCAAAAAAGTGGTTAAATATGCGTAAAAAAAAAAAATATTATATATACATTTCCTGTGCTTACTTATATTTCCTAGATACAATACAAACACTTTGTCACGCTCTGGCTCCGGGACTTTGTGTGTTGAGCCAGGGTGTGTTCGTTTCGTGGTGTTTTGTTTGGTTGGGTGGTTCTATGTGTTGTATTTCTTTGTTGGGTTCAATGACTCCCAATCGGAGGTAACGAGTGTCAGCTGTCGGCTCGTTATCTCTGATTGGGAGCCATATTTATCTGTATGTTTTCCTGTGGGTGTTGTGGGTTTTTGTTCCATGTTCTGTCAGTTTAGCAGAGGACTTCACGAATCGTTCTTGTTTTGTTGTTTTGTTCCAGACTTTGAGTTAATAAAGTCATGTTCACTCAACGCGCTGCGCTTTGGTCTGCTCCTTTTGAAGACGGTCGTGACAGAAAAACCCACCATAAAAGGACCAAGCAGCGTGTCCAGGAGCAAAGAGACTGGACATGGGAGGAGGCGCCTGGTAAGGAGATCGAGAGGCTGGCGATGGCCCAGGTGGGCAAATCGTGGTCCTGGGAGGACATGCTCGGGGGCAAGGGACCTTGGGGGAAGATCAAGGTCCTGGCGAGAGAGGAGCAACGGCGTCAGCAGGGTCATCGTTGGAAGGACGAGAGGCAACCCCAAAAAAGTTTTTTGGGGGGCACATGGCTTGGAGCGGCTGGGCAGCAGGAGGCTGCCACAGGGAGACGTGGAGAGAAGGCTATCGGATTACGGGAGCCATTGGCGAGTAGAGGAAGGGAAGTTGTTGCGGCACGGCGTGAGAGACTGATGTGTGTTACCAGTCCGGTCCGGCCCGTTCCTGATCCCCAGTTAAAGCCAGTGGTGTGTGTTCCCAGTACGGACCGGCCTGTTCCTACTCCACGCATCAAGCCCACGGTGTGCGTCGCCAGTCCAGCCCGGCCTGTTCCTGCTCCACGCACAGAACCTACGGTGTGCGTCGCCAGCCCAGCCCGGCCTGTTCCTGCTCCACGCACAGAACCTACGGTGTGCGTCGCCAGCCCAGCCCGGCCTGTTCCTGCTCCACGCACAGAACCTACGGTGTGCGTCGCCAGCCCAGCCCGGCCTGTTCCTGCTCCACGCACAGAACCTAAGGTGTGCGTCGCCAGCCCAGCCCGGCCTGTTCCTGCTCCACGCACAGAACCTACGGTGTGCGTCGCCAGCCCAGCCCGGCCTGTTCCTGCTCCACGCACAGAACCTACGGTGTGCGTCGCCAGCCCAGCCCGGCCTGTTCCTGCTCCACGCACAGAACCTACGGTGTGCGTCGCCAGCCCAGCCCGGCCTGTTCCTGCTCCACGCACAGAACCTACGGTGTGCGTCGCCAGCCCGGTCCGGCCTGTTCCTGCCACCCGCACCAAGTCTACGGTGTGCGTCGCCAGCCCGACCCGGCCTGTTCCTGCCACTCGCACCAAACCTACGGTGCGCGTCGCCAGCCCGGTCCGGCCTGTTCCTTCTCCCCGCACTAGCCCTGAGATGCGTGTCCTCAGCCCGGTACCTCCAGTTCCGGCACCACGCACCAGGCCTACGGTGCGCCTCAGACGGCCAGAGTCTGCCGTCTGCCCAACGGCGCCAGAACTGCCCGTCTGCCCAACGGCGCTTGAACTGCCCGTCTGCCCAACGGCGCCTGAACTGCCCGTCTGCCCAACGGCGCTTGAACTGCCCGTCTGCCCAACGGCGCCTGAACTGCCTGTCTGCCCAACGCCGTCTGAACTGTCCGTCTGCCAAGCGCTGCATGAACTGCCCGTCTGTACGGAGCCTGCAAAGCCGCCCGTCTGCCATGAGCCTTCAGAGCCGTCCGCCAGACCGGAGCCGCTAGAGCCTTCCGCCAGACAGGATCAGCCAGAGCCTTCCGCCAGACAGGATCAGCCAGAGCCTTCCGCCAGACAGGATCAGCCAGAGCCTTCCGCCAGCCATGAGCAGCCAGATCCGTCGGCCGGCCATGAGCAGCCAGATCCGTCAGCCAGCCATGAGCAGCCAGATCCGTCGGCCAGCCATGAGCAGCCAGATCCGTCGGCCAGCCATGAGCAGCCAGATCCGTCAGCCAGCCATGAGCAGCCAGATCCGTCAGCCAGCCATGAGCAGCCAGATCCTTCAGCCAGCCATGAGCCGTCCAGCCAGGATCCGCCAGAGCCAGCCAGCCAGGATCCGCCATTGAGTCCGGTGCTGTCCCTTAGCCCGGTGCTGCCCCTTATCCTGGTGCTGCCCCCTTAGTCCGGTACTGCCCCTTAGTCCGGTGCTGCCCCTTAGTCCGGTGCTGCCCCTTAGTCCGGTGCTGCCCTTTAGTCCGGTGCCGCCCCTTAATCCAGTGGGGTTTAGTTGGGGGGTGGTCATGTGGAGGAGGCTACGTAAGCGGGTAGTGACTTTGGTGGGGTGGGGACCACGGCCAGAGCCAGAACCACCGCCGAAGAGGTATGCCCACCCAGCCCTCCCTTGTTTTGCCTTATTGAGGCGCGGTCGCAGTCCGCGCCTTTAGGGGGGGGTACTGTCACGCTCTGGCTCCGGGACTTTGTGTGTTGAGCCAGGGTGTGTTCGTTTCGTGGTGTTTTGTTTGGTTGGGTGGTTCTATGTGTTGTATTTCTTTGTTGGGTTCAATGACTCCCAATCGGAGGTAACGAGTGTCAGCTGTCGGCTCGTTATCTCTGATTGGGAGCCATATTTATCTGTATGTTTTCCTGTGGGTGTTGTGGGTTTTTGTTCCATGTTCTGTCAGTTTAGCAGAGGACTTCACGAATCGTTCTTGTTTTGTTGTTTTGTTCCAGACTTTGAGTTAATAAAGTCATGTTCACTCAACGCGCTGCGCTTTGGTCTGCTCCTTTTGAAGACGGTCGTGACACACTTCAAAATCTTGTTTCGTATTATTTATTTTTTTGCTGTCATTTTTGCTATTTATGAATGTGTTATTCGATGCATTTCTCTGGGCTATAGTAGCAAAGTTCAAATTCAATATTTTATAAAGTACTTTTTAAATGTGTTTTTGGGATACCTAATGGGGTCCTAAAATTCCAAATCAAATAGCTAAATGATCCATAGAATGACCATCTTAAAACAATTCCATATGTCAGCTTAATAAAACAAGCGTATATTTTGGATCCTGATGGGATAAGAGTTGAACTAAGCTCATTAGGCATTTACAAGTTATATTCTTCAAGAATCAGTGGGTACACATATTTAACATATACGGTAAATCCCAAAATGGATGTTGCAGCTGCAGATTGCCCCTTTAATGCAAACGTAAAGTAATGTCCCGTATTTACCCAGTTGAGTAGAAGTAGTTCTATTACATTATACACTGCTCAAAAAAATTAAGGGAACACTTAAACAACACAATGTAACTCCAAGTCAATCACACTTCTGTGAAATCAAATTGTCCACTTAGGAAGCAACACTGATTGACAATAAATTTCACATGCTGTTGTGTAAATGGAATAGACAACAGGTGGAAATTATAGGCAATTAGCAAGACACCCCCAATAAAGAAGTGGTTCTGCAGGTGGTGACCACAGACTACTTCACAGTTCCTATGCTTCCTGGCTGATGTTTTGGTCACTTTTGAATGCTGGTGGTGCTTTCACTCTAGTGGTAGCATGAGACGGAGTCTACAACCCACACAAGTGGCTCAGGTAGTGCAGCTCATCCAGGATGGCACATCAATGCGAGCTGTGGCAAGAAGGTTTGCTGTGTCTGTCAGCGTAGTGTCCAGAGCATGGAGGCGCTACCAGGAGACAGGCCAGTACATCACGAGACGTGGAGGAGGCCGTAGGAGGGCAACAACCCAGCAGCAGGACCGCTACCTCCGCCTTTGTGCAAGGAGGAGCAGGAGGAGCACTGCCAGAGCCCTGCAAAATGACCTCCAGCAGGCCACAAATGTGCATGTGTCTGCTCAAACGGTCAGAAACAGACTCCATGAGGGTGGTATGAGCACCCGACGTCCACAGGTGGGGGCTGTTCTTACAGCCCAACACCGTGCAGGACGTTTGGCATTTGCCAGAGAACACCAAGATTGGCAAATTCGCCACTGGCGCCCTGTGCTCTTCACAGATGAAAGCAGGTTCACACTGAGCACGTGACAGACGTGACAGCGTCTGGAGACGGCGTGGAGAACGTTCTGCTGCCTGCAACATCCTCCAGCATGACCGGTTTGGCGGTGGGTCAGTCATGGAGTGGGGTGGCATTTCTTTGGGGGGCCGCACAGCCCTCCATGTGCTCGCCAGAGGTAGCCTGACTGCCATTAGGTACCGAGATGAGATCCTCAGACCCCTTGTGAGACCATATGCTGGTGCGGTTGGCCCTGGGTTCCTCCTAATGCAAGACAATGCTAGACCTCATGTGGCTGGAGTGTGTCAGCAGTTCCTGCAAGAGGAAGGCATTGATGCTATGGACTGGCCCGCCCTTTCCCCAGACCTGAATCCAATTGAGCACATCTGGGATATCATGTCTCGCTCCATCCACCAACGCCACATTGCACCACAGACTGTCCAGGAGTTGGCGAATGCTTTAGTCCTGGTCTGGGAGGAGATCCCTCAGGAGACCATCCGCCACCTCATCAGGAGCATGCCCAGGCGTTGTAGGGAGGTCATACAGGCACGTGGAGGCCACACACACTACTGAGCCTCATTTTGACTTGTTTTAAGGACATTACATCAAAGTTGGATCAGCCTGTAGTGTGGTTTTCCACTTTGAGGGTGACTCCAAATCCAGACCTCCATGGGTTGATAAATTTGATTTCCATTGATAATTTTTGTGTGATTTTGTTGTCAGCACATTCAACTATGTAAAGAAAAAAGTATTTAATAAGATTATTTCATTCATTCAGATCTAGGATGTGTTGTTTAAGTGTTCCCTTTATTTTTTTGAGCAGTGTATATGTGCTAGACTAGGCAGCCAAAACAAATCTGAATTACGTACACGGCACATACAATAAATTAAATAAGTTAACAAAAACAGTAAAATGTCAGGAAGTCAGGATGGGAGCTGAAGCAGTATCATTGAGAGCTACAGTTGAAGTCTGAAGTTTACATACACTTTAGCCAAATACATTTAAACTCAGTTTTTCACAATTCCTGACATTTAATCCCAGTAAAAATTCCCTGTCTTAGGTCAGTTAGGATCGCCACTTTATTTTAAGAATGTGAAATGTCATAATAATAGTAGAGAGAATGATTTATTTCAGCTTTTATTTCTTTCATCACAATCCCAGTGGGTCAGAAGTTTACATACACTCAATTGGTATTTGGTAACATTGCCTTTAAATTGTTTAACTTGGGTCAAACGTTTCGGGTAGCCTACCAAAAGCTTCCCACAATAAGTTGGGTGAATTTTGGCCCATTCCTCCTGACAGAGCTGGTGTAACTGAGTCAGGTTTGTAGGCCTCCTTGCTCGCACACGCTTTTTCAGTTCTGCCCACACTTTTTCTATAGGATTGAGATCAGGGCTTTGTGATGGCCACTCCAATACCTTGACTTTGTTGTCCTTAAGCCATTTTGCCACAACTTTGGAAGTCTGCTTGGGGTCAATGTCCATTTGGAAGATCAATTTGCGACCAAGCTTTAACTTCCTGACTGATGTCTTGAGATGTTGCTTCAATATATCCACATAAGTTTCCTTCCTCATGATGCCATCTATTTTGTGAAGTGCACCAGTCCCTCCTCCAGCAAAGCACCCCCACAGCATGATGCTGCCACCTCCGTGCTTCACGGTTGGGATGGTGTTCTTCGTCTTGCAAGCATCCCATTTTTCCTCCAAACATAACGATGGTCATTATGGCCAAACAGTTCGATTTTTGTTTTATCAGAACAGAGGACATTTCTCCAAAAAGTACGATCTTTGTCCCCATGTGCAGTTGCAAACCGTATTCTGGCTTTTTTATGGCGGTCTTGGAGCAGTGGCTTCTTCCTTGCTGAGCGTCCTTTCAGGTTATTTCGATATAGAACTTGTTTTACTGTGGATATAGATAATTTTGTACCTGTTACCTCCAGCATCTTCTCAAGGTCCTTTGCTGTTGTTCTGGGATTGATTTGCACTTTTCGCACCAAAGTACATTCATCTCTAGGAGACAGAACGCGTCTCCTTCCTGAGCTATATGATGGCTGCGTGGTCCCATGGTGTTTATACTTGCATACTATTGTTTGTACAGATGAACGTGATACCTTCAGGTGTTTGGAAATTGCTCCCAAGGATGAACCAGACTTGTGGAGGTCTACAATTTATTTTCTGAGGTCTTGGCTGATTACTTTTGATTTCCCCATGATGTCAAGCAAAGAGGCACTGAGTTTGAAGGTTGGCCTTGAAATACATCCACAGGTACACTGCCAATTGACTCAAATTATGTAAATTATCCTATCAGAAGCTTCTAAAGCCACTGGAATTTTCCAATCTGTTTAAAGGCACATTCATCTTAGTGTATGTAAACTTCTGACCCACTGGAATTGTGATACAGTGAATTATAAGTGAAATAATCTGTCTGTAAACAATTGTTGGAAAAATTACTTGTGTCATGCACAAAGTAGATGTCCTAACCGACTTGCCAAAACTATAGTTTGTTAACAAGAAATTTGTGGAGTGGTTGAAAAACAAGTTTTAATGACTCCAACCTACGTGTATCCAACCTAACCTTTTAATGACTCCAACCTTTAATGACTCCAACCTAAGTGTATGTAAACTTCCCAATAAATATTCTGAATATTCTTCTCTTTTCATCCACAGGCCAGGAGCGGATCGGGACAGACTCTAAGTATGAACAGGAGGGGAAGGTTCCGTTTGTGATCGATGCAGTGTACGCTATGGCCCATGCCCTTCACAACATGCAGAGAGACCTGTGTCCCGATGTCTCAGGGATCTGTGAAGAAATGAACCTAGCTGGGGGCAAGAAACTGCTCAAGTACATCCGCAGTGTCACCTTCAATGGTAAGTATAATAATGCCAACACAACAATCAATCAACCAATAAATCAATCAACCAATCAACCAATCAACCAATCAACCAATCAACCAATCAGTCAATCGATCAATCAACCAATCAACCAATCAATATAGTGCACTTTAATGATGTGATAAGCACCTATTAGCTACACCCTGATGAAGGTTCTTCCGCCGAAATGTTGGTCAAGTATTTAACCGAAATATTGGTCAAATAAATCCACAGCTACCAGCGATAGGGGGTACAACCTTCACTTAGATTTTTGAAGTGTACAAACAACAACACACCTGACAATGTTTACATTGAATGAAGTGATGTCATAAACGGTAATGTTTACAAGGAAGTGTAGAATAGAACGGGGTATTTTTACACCGTACACAGTAGGAAGAGAGGTACAGTATGACAGTAATGACGGGCCGTGGCGGTCATTCAATTTTGTCCGCCGGAAATGGTAATGCGAATAATTGCCGGTCTCACGGTAATTGGCCGTAAATTAACCATAAGACATTTAGCATCTCTGGGGTTGCACGCATAGCCTACAAGCCGCTGATGCGGACCTTTGGAACATAAACGTTGAATAAATCAATTTAATACAGCCTACACCACCACAATAAATACATTATTTATTTTAGTCAGGTCTAAAGAAACATTATGATATGAAAAGAAATGTAGAATAGCATTTTCTGAGTCATCTTTACATTAGGTCCTGATCTGGCTATGCCATATGGCTGTGGGCTACACTAGTTCATTTAGCAGATCATATTTGGCATTATTTTATAGTAAGAAAAATACAATTGAACATAGCTGAATAAAATAGAAAGGATATTTTTCCCAAACAATCTCAGAAGGATTGCGCACATGGGGGTTTTCTGTGTTAAGCAGTTAACAAAGTGATCATTTGAAACAGGTCCTCCTATATGCTTAATTTAGAGTTATTTATGCAACTTTAGTTGTGATACAAATCTTAGTCTATATGTTTTGATTTAGAATACATTGTAAGGCTGCATGAAAAGGTCACATGAAAGGCGTGACATCTGCTCTGTTTCTTGCACAGCCTAAAAACACTTAATCAGTCTCTCATTAACAATTTGACAAGAGCTTGATAATATTGTCACCCATCAGACTATTCTTAATTTAATTTGGCATTTACATATAGCCTACTAATATACAGTATGTATGGAATTTTTTTGTTAGAATGACCCCCCCAAAAAAAACAAAAAAAAACAACAAAAAAAACATGTCATCTGTAGCCTTTAGTGCTGAGCAATTAGTGCTTTCTAAAGGTAGTTTCAATTTCGGTTTGATTATTATTTTTTTTATAATCATTGTTTCCATGTGGGTTGAATGCTGTAACAATACAGAATAAAACAATTGATAAAAGTCCCTTGATGGTAGTGACTGTCCATTACTGCTTATCACTCATTAACCATCATTTATTCACATTACTTTAATAAAATATTTCAGTTGTTGTGTATATTACATTTTTTTCGTCCTATTTGATGACTTTATTATTTCATTCCAAAGTCATCATCTCATCTCTATGCTGTCTGACTAAATCAATATTTTAGTAGTTCTTCAAAGTAAATAAGGCATACTTTTATGAGCTGAATACCGACTATCAGTCTTAGATACCGTACTGTATTTTCAATTAACTGCTCCCTATCCAATATGCGTTCTTGACCCGGATAAGTAGGTGTGCAATGGATTATGGTCATTGTAGTTAATTACCACATTTTCTGCACTAAACTATGTAGAGTATTTGCCTGTTGGAAACTACAACTCATTTTACATTTACATTATTTAGCAGACGCTCTTATCCAGAGTGACTTACAGGAGCAATTAGGGTTAAGTGCCTTGCTCAAGGGCACATCGACAGATTTTTCACCTAGTCGGCTCGGGGATTAGAACCAGCGACCTTTCGGTTACTGGCACAACGCTCTTAACCACTAAGCTACCTGCCGCCCCACTACATCGCACACGTCGGGCTTGATCTACATTTTGTTGTGTTACAGAATTTAAAATGGATTCAGTTGAGATGTTTTGTCGCAATACCCCATAAACTCAAAGTCTAATTATGTTTTTAGATATTTACAAATATTTACAAATTAATTAAAAATCTGAATTGTCTTGAGTCAGTAAGTATTCAACCCCCTACTTATGGTAAGCCTAAATACGTTCAGGAGTATAAATGTGCTTAACAAGTCACATAATAAGTTGCATGGACTCACTAAGTGTGCAATAATAGTGTTTAACATTATTTTTGAATACAATTATCTGTAAGGTCCCTCAGTCGAGCAGTCAATTTCAAACACAGATTCAACCACAAAGACCAGGGAGTTTTCCAACGCCTCGAAAAGAAGGTAGACAGGTTCAACCCCCAAAAAAAGCAGACATTGAATATCCCTTTGAGCATGGTGAAGTTATTAATAACACTTTGGATGGTGTATCAATACACCTAGTCACTACAGAGATACTAATGGGGATCCCTAATAAATACAAATAAAAAAACTGCTGCTGACGTTTCTGCCACTTGTTCAAAGGGTTTAAAAAATCTCTACCCTCCAGTGTAAAGAGATACAAATAATTAAAAGACTTGTGCATACTTCTATCAGCACTCCAGAGACAGAGACAGCTAACTCCTTCACCCCAGAGGCAGAAACAGCTAACTCCTTCACCCCAGAGACAGAGACAGCTAACTCCTTCACCCCAGAGACAGAGACAGCTAACTCCTTCACCCCAGAGACAGAGACAGCTAACTCCTTCACCCCAGAGACAGAGACAGCTAACTCCTTCACCCCAGAGGCAGAAACAGCTAACTCCTTCACCCCAGAGACAAAGACAGCTAACTCCTTCACCCCAGAGACAGAGACAGCTAACTCCTTCACCCCAGAGACAGAGACAGCTAACTCCTTCACCCCAGAGACAGAGACAGCTAACTCCTTCACCCCAGAGGCAGAAACAGCTAACTCCTTCACCCCAGAGACAGAGACAGCTAACTCCTTCACCCCAGAGACAGAGACAGCTAACTCCTTCACCCCAGAGACAGAGACAGAGACAGCTAACTCCTTCACCCCAGATTCAGAGACAGAGACAGCTAACTACGAGACAGCTAACTCCCAACATACCAGAGACAGACAGCTAACTCCCTCACCCGACTGAAGAGACAGCAGTCAGTTATTCTCTTCTCTAACTCCATCACCACAGTGAAGAGACAGAGACAGAGACCAAGACAGAGGCATCAGTCATTGTGTGAGAGAGGAGATAATGAAGCATTAAGTGACTAGCTAGCAAGGAGCAACAGCCTTCCATCCGCCCACACAGCACAGCAAGTACAGTTGGACTCGGCAGTCACAGTCTTAAAATCTTCCTTTAATCACCCCTGTCACTGTTGCCATCAATTATTTTCCCTTAAAAATATATCTTAACAAAGTGGTCTTTGTATGACATTTAGTAATGCTTTTAGGCCTACAGTTGTATAGTGGAACACACAAGGAGTCTACTACCAAGTGAAATGTATGGGCTACTGTTGGGTGTGTAGACAGAACCTCTCCAGTAAGATTCCATGTTCTAGAACTACAGGTAACTGTAAAAATAAAAGGAACACTTTGAATAAATGAGGGATACAAAGTATATTGAAAGCAGTTGCTTCCACACAGGCATGGTTCCTGAGTTCATTAAGCAATTAACATCCCACTATGTTTAAGGTCACGAATTATTTTGGCTACCATGGCTATGCCCCCATAGGATGACATTGCCCTTATCCACAGGGCACGAGTGGTCACTCAATGGTTTGATGAGCACAAAAAGAATGTTAACCATATGCCATGGCCGTCTCAGTCACCATATCTCAACCCAATTTAACACTTATGGGAGCTTCTGGAGCAGTGCCGGACCGGAGACAGTGTTTTCCACCACCATCAACAAAACACCAAATTGATGGAATTTCTTGCGGAAGAATGGTGTTGCATCCATCCAATAGAGTTTCAGACACTTGTAGAATCTATGCCAAGGAGCGTTGAAGTTGTACTGGCCTGTGGTTGCCCGAAGCCCTATTAAGATACTTTATGTTGGTGTTTCCTTTATTTTGGCAGTTACCTGTATGTCCAATTGGCAGAGCTGTTTCCTGAGATGAGTATATGTTCTCTGCTATAGGCTATAGTTGCACTTACGTATATGCACCAGTCAGCCATGTTTATCTGTAACTGGTTGGGATTCTTCGGCTCGAACTGTCTCCACCTGCACAATTAAATCGCTAGCTTTTCTGTGGCATCAGCTGGCTAAGTTACGTTATCAAGAGGGCGGTTGTGGGTGTTTGCGATACAGAGGTTCTGAGATCCAGTCTCATGTGAGCTGGATAGAGATACTCAGGGCTGGCTCTAGGCATAAGCAACCCGCTTATGGGCCCCCGACCAACATAAATGTATTTTCCAGTCTGAGCCTCGACTTACATTTTAGTCATTTAGCAGACGCTCTTATCCAGACCGACTTACAGTTAGTGAGTGCATCATTGTTTTTATCATACTGGCCCCCTGTGGGAATCGAACCCACAACCCTGGCGTTGCAAACACCATGCTCTACCAACTGAGCAACATCCCTGCCGGCCATTCCCTCCCCTGCCCTGGGCCAATTGTGCGCCACCCCATGGGTCTCCGAGTCGCGGCCGGCTACGACAGAGCCTGGATTCAAACCAGGCTCTCTAGTGGCACAGCTAGCACTGCGATGCAGTGCCTTTGACCACTGCGCCAACATTAGAATTAGAATTGAACATTAGAATAGTAGAATACACAAGGTGCAATTTCGAAACGTGGTTGCGCATCAACAGTTTTTCTCTTGTTGTGTCAATCACTTACATACATTTAGCCCATATCAGGAAAAAAAAATAAAAAATTTAGATTGGGTAACTTAGTCTAAGCAGCTATCTAAACTTGTAGTAATCATGGTCAAATTACTGACCGGGCACGCAGGACACGTGCTGAGGGGCCCCGACCTCCAGGGGCCATGACCTCCAGGGGCCCTGACCTCCAGGGGCCCCTGACCTCCAGGGGCCCCGACCTCCAGGGGCCCCGACCTCCAGGGGGCCTGACCTCCAGGGGCCCTGACCTCCAGGGGGCCTGACCTCCAGGGGCCCCGACCTCCAGGGGGCCCACATTGATTTTGTTAGTCACTCTCACTCAGATATCATATTAACATGGTATAAGTTCTGGCACAATGTGTAGAATTGCATGAAATTAGGAGTGGGTGGTGTGTAGGCTACTGCAATATAAAGATGTGAGCAGTTCCTGTATTTTTCAGGAACTTCTTTAGTTGATAACACTGTTGTTGTAGCGTTTATCGGCTCCTGTAAGCGTTTCACATTGAGCCATTCCTTTAGCCAATAAACTCTCTACTTTTCCTTCAGCTTGCTCTTTGGCCTATTACAACCAACCAATCATGTTGTGATTTCATTCCCGAACACAGGAAGCGCAGGGACGTCGGTGACGTTCAACAGGAACGGAGACGCACCAGGACGTTATGACCTGTTCCAGTACCAGATGAACAACAACAGCTCCCCCGGATACAAGAACATAGGACAGTGGATGGAAACTCTGCAGCTCAACGTGAGTATTGTTTTATGCTATAACTTATGGTGTGAGTTAGTGTGCGTGTGTGTATGTGAGTGTGAGTGTGTGTGAGTGTGTGTGAGTGTGTGTGTGCATGCGTGCGTGCGTGAGTATATACTGTGACCTAGTGTGTGCGTGTGTGTGTTTTTCTAATGTACTATATTTGCATAATGTATTTATCAGGGTTGCATGGGGTCAATTCCATTTAACTTCAAGTCAATTCAGAAAGTAAACAACATTCCAAATAGGAATTTCAGTGTTCTTGCAGAATTGACTGGATTTTAAATGGAATTGACCATGGTATTTAAGTAAAATGTATGCATCCATGTATGTAAGTCTCGTTGGATAAAAGCTAAATGGCATTATTATGTTGTTAATTATTGTGTGTGTGTGTGTGTAATTGGGGTGATTTGAATCCCACGCCTAACCATCACACCAAGAGTAAATCATTGTGATCCAGGGATGACGTTTGGGCTCAGAAGCCTCAGACAGGGCTACGAGCGTGTGCGTGTGCGTGTGCGTGTGCGTGTGCGTGTGCGTGTGCATGTGCGTGTGTGTACGTGTGAGTGTTTTCGTGCGTTCATCTGCAGTTGTGTACAGTATCTGCCTGTGTGAATGTGTGTATGGTAAACCCATAGATGTCTATTGCTCCTGCTATCTAAGATGAAATAGAACCTTCCAGACTATGTTGTCTCTATGTTGGTGTATATACAATAAACATGTGGAATGATTCTCACCAGAGCAGGTGAAACGGCCTTAATTGTCAACAACAGTCATGAATTCAATAACCACAGCACACCCCTACATCTGTTCCTGTTTCATTAACCACAGCACCCCTAGTCATCACACTGTCCTCTGTTTGTTTTTGAGCCGTACGCTCGGATCTCAAAGGACATGGCTAAATGACACCCTATTCCCTTTATAGTGCACTACTTTTGACCAGGGCGCATAGTACCGCAATATACAATTAATAGGGTACCATTTATAGGGTACCATTTGGGATGCAGCCTATGACGAGCCTTATCGGCTCAGGCCTGTTTGGCCCAGTTAATTGCGATTAGAAGTAATGTCTCGATAATCACTCCTTGAAGAGCGACAGTAACCTTTGATTGAACTATACATTACACATTCATGTATAGGAAGACAAAAACAATGCCTCGGGGGGAGCTGCTGTGCTGTATAATGTAGCGACATTAACCCAACACCTAGTGACCTCGCCAAGAGTTCTGGACCTGTTGGTGTAGCGGTGAAGGTGTTGGTTTGACTGTCAATTGACCTGGGTTTGAGTCCCTGTTGGGGCTACTCATGAATTAGCTACAATATACAGTGCCTTCGGAAAGTATTTAGACCCCTTGACTTTTTCCACATTTTTGTTACGTTACAGCCTTATTCTAAAATTGATTTTACTCAGTACTTTGTTGAAGCACCTTTGGCAGCGATTACAGCCTCGAGTCTTCTTGGGTATGACGCTACAAGCTTGGCACACCTGTATTTGGGGAGATTCTCTTATTCTTCTCTGCAGATCCTCTCAAGCTCTGTTTGGTTGGATGGGCGCATCGCTGCACAGTTATTTTCAGGTCTCTCCAGAGATGTTAGATTGGCTTAATTGGCTGGGCCACTCAAGGACATTCAGAGACTTGTCCCAAAGCCACTCCTGCGTTGTCTTGGCTGTGTGCTTAGGTTCGTTGTCCTGTTGGAAGGTGAACCTTCGCCCCAGTCTGTGGTCCTGAGTGCTCTGGAGCAGGTTTTTATCAAGGATCTCTCTGTACTTTGCTCCGTTCATCTTTGCCTCAATCCTGACTAGTCTTCCAGTCCCTGCCGCTGAAAAACATCCCCACAGCATGATGCTGCCACCACCATGCTTCACCGTAGGGATGGTGCCGGGTTTCTTCCAGACGTGACGCTTGGCATTCAGGCCAAAGAGTTCAATCTTGGTTTCATCAGACCAGAAAATCTTGTTTCTCATGGTCTGAGAGTCTTTAGGTGCCTTTTGGCAAACTCCAAGCGGGCTGTCATGTGCCTTTTACAGAGGAGTGGCTTCCGTCTGGTCACACTACCATAGAGATGGTTGTCCTTCTGGAAGGTTCTCCCATCTCCACAGAGGAACTCTAGAGCTCTGTCAGAGTGACCATCAGGTTCTTGGTTACCTCCCTGACCAAGGCTCTTCTCCCCAAATTGCTCAGTTTGGCCGGGCGGCCAGCTCTAGGAAGAGTCTTGGTGGTTCCAAACATCTTCCATTAAAAAATGATGGAGGCCACTGTGTTCTTGAGGACCTTCAACGCTGCACACATTTTTTGGTACCCTTCCCCAGATCTGTGCCTCGACACAATCCTGTCTCGGAGCTCTACGGACAATTCCTTCGACCTCATGGCTTGGTTTTTGCTCTGACATGCATTGTCAACTCTGGGACCTTATATAGACAGGTGTGAGCCTTTCCAAATCATGTCCAATCAATAGAAGTTACCACAGGCGGATTCCAATCAAGTTGAAGAAACATCTCAAGGATGATCAATGGAAACAGGATGCACCTGAGCTCAATTTCGAGTCTCATAACAAAGAGTCTGAATACTTTAGCACAAAAAAAACTGTTTTCGCTTTGTCATTATGGGGTATTGTGTGTAGATTGTTGAGGAAAAACATTTATTTCATCAATTTTAGAATAATGCTGTAACGTAACAAAATGTGGAAAAAGTCAAGGGGTCTGAATACTTTCCGAATGCACTGTCTACGTGTCAGATACCACAGCTAATGAAGTGTGTGTGTGGGGGGGCAAACCTGTTTTTGCTTTGTCATTATTTTATTTAATTTTTTTAAAATCCATTTTAGAATAAGGCTGTAAAATAACAAAATGTGGAAAAGGGGAAGGGGTCTGAATACTTTCTGAATGAACTGTGTATCAAGTACTCCATAGCTAGCGTGTAGCCTAGCCTAGTGCTGACATACACATCCTTCTGTTCTGTTTTCTCACAGGACGTGTCCCAAATGGCCTATGGGCCCTGGTGAAAAGTAGTACACTCTATAGGGAATAGGGCGCTATTTTGAGACGCAGGCACATCTTTCAGACTGATTGGTTTCCCCAGGACAACCCTTCTGCCTTAGTGGGAGGGGAATACATGTAGGCTGTGGAAATGTTGCATGCAAACAGATCTATGTAGATTATACATGACATGTTGATCCTTTTGTTCTCGTATTTGTTCATGTATTGAGGAAGAGATTGATTATCTGAATACCCACGGGATTTGTATGGTAAGTCGCTTGGTATTATAATGTTGATACGGCCACAGATGTCGGATTGGGGTTAGTTTGTGAGTGAGTATTGGTATTAATGTACACAGATCTTTAACTGTGGGTGTCTGGAAACTCTTCATTTGGATAATAGATGGTTTACAGATGTCAAAACAAACTGTCGACTCAGTGTCTTGAATAACAATCAAAAACCTTACAGTTTATTATTATTTCTCCTGATGAAATTGGCCCCTTTTTCATAAATGATTTCTCCTTCTCGTGACATCTACTATAATCCTCTCACTCGGAGGCTGTATTAGCCCTCATTTTCAACATTATTATTAAGATTCATTACATTTTATATTTATGCTCCCCTACCAACACATGCGTTATAGCCCCAGCAGTGGGTTCTTTTGCCTTTCAAGCCCCCAATCGATTCGGCATGCTTTGTGGAATTCCGTGTATACAGTTCGTTTATCATCTCGTCCATTAACTCAGGGGAACTGTGTGGGTGCGTCCAAAATGACACCCCCTAATTCCTTTATATAGTGCATTACTTTTGACCAGATCCTTATGGTGCACTACTACATAGAATATAGGGAGTGATTTGGAACAGACTCGGTCTCTGTTATGATTCGCCTCTCTCCCCGGGTCTCCCCGGACACGACGGCTGAGTCACAGATGACTCCAGCTCAGACTCCAAGGACTGCCCCTCAGCTCTCCATGAAAATGTGATATCTACCTCCTATTCCCAGTGTGGGGAATAGGCTGGAGGGCTCAATTTTACATTAAAAAAACAACAACATTTTTTGTCATTTTAGCAGACGCTCTTATCCAGAGCGACTTAAAGTTAGTGAGTGCATACATTTTCCATACTTTTTCCATACTCAATGAATAAACAACTTGTACAGGAGATGTTTGGGATTATGTGAATAATATAAATAGTAATGATTATAATATCAATGCCATATGAAGATGAGTAAAGACACAAAGTCAAGTGAAGTCCCCTTAGTTTGTCTTTTTTAGCTACTTTCCTTCAGGACTGGACGTCTACTGGATGTCGAGGTAGGGTTTTACTGCAGAGTTAACGGTGGAGATCACGCTACATAGAGAAAAACCCCATTATTATCTCAACTGGTACTTTATCCGTTTTGAATGCACACTTACAAAGCAATCGACAGAGACAGAGAGAGAGAATGTTTGCGAGCGCAAGAGAGATACATTGTGAGAAAGAAAGAGAGTGAGAGAGTGAGCGAGAAAGAGAGCTAGAGATAGGAGAAAGTGAGTGAAAGACAAAATGAGAGAGAGAGAGCACTCTCTTCTCTCTCTTCTTTCTCTCTCTTCTCTCTCTGTGATCATTCAACAGTGGAGTAGCTATATCTCCATTCCTTTGCTTTGTGTGGTTGGTTGTGACGGAAACAGTGAAACTCTTCAAAAATGCATGAAAGCAGTGGTTTAGACGCATGATTACGGGCTTCATCAGAAGAGTCAGGTCCTCTGTCCCAAATGACACCCTATTCCTTATAAAGTGCACTTTTGACTAGGGCCCATAGGGTTCTGGTCAAAAGTAGTGCACTATATAGGGAATAGGGTGCCATTTGGGACACAAACTCAGCGGCAGCGGGTTTAGAAACAGAGATGGAAGCTGTAACTGTAATGCAATTCAGTTCTTCATGTTTTATGCAGATCCAGCCATTAATAATTCGTCGCAGTTACACAATCTTCATTTGCCTAGGCTTAAATTAGCATTTTCTTCAAAATATTTTGGAGCTTTTAAGAAATTATGGCTGCCTAATGTCTCTCTGGTTTGAATATACCTTGGCTCACACGTAGAAGGTACTCGCTCACACACAATATAGTTTTATTTAGAACAACTCTCAGCGAATCTAACCCAATGCTCTGACAAACATTAATACAATGTTCTCTTCAGTACTGATTGATAACTTGATGATCTCTGATGCTTCTATACCTCTTCAGATCTAGATCAGTATGTCATGTTTCAAGAAGCTAAAGAGATACAGTGAGGGAAAAAAATATTTGATCCCCTGCTGATTTTGTACGTTTGCCCACTGACAAAGAAATTATCAGTCTATAATTTTAATGGTAGGTTTATTTGAACAGTGAGAGATAGAATAACAACAACAAAATTCAGAAAAACCTATGTCAAAAATGTTATAAATTGATTTGCATTTTAATGAGGGAGTATATCTCTCATTCAGAAAGATTTCTGGCTCCCAGGTGTCTTTTATACAGGTAATGAGCTGAAATTAGGAGCACACTCTTAAAGGGAGTGCTCCTAATCTCAGCTTGTTACTTGTATAAAAGACACCTGTCCACAGAAGCAATCAATCAATCATATTCCAAACTCTCCACCATGGCCAAGACCAAAGAGCTCTCCAAGGATGTCAGGGACAAGATTGTAGACCTACACAAGGCTGGAATGGGCTACAAGACCATCGCCAAGCAGCTTGGTGAGAAGGTGACAACAGTTGGTGTGATTATTCGCAAATGGAAGAAACACAAAATAACTGTCAAACTCCCTCGGTCTGGGGCTCCATGCAAGATCTCACTTCGTGGAGTTGCAATGATCATCAAACCATGAGTGAGAACCTCCTTCCCTCAGCCAGGGCATTGAAAATGGGTCGTGAATGGGTATTCCAGCATGACAATGACCCAAAACACATGACCAAGGCAAGAAAGGAGTGGCTCAAGAAGAAGCACATTAAGGTCCTGGAGTGGCCTAGCCAGTCTCCAGACCTTAATCCCATAGAAAATATGTGGAGGGAGCTGAAGGTTCGAGTTGCCAAACATCAGCCTCGAAACCTTAATGACTTGGAGAAGATCTGCAAAGAGGAGTGGAACAAAATCCCTCCTGAGATGTGTGCAAACCTGGTGGCCAACTACAAGAAATGTCTGACCTCTGTGATTGCCAACAAGGGTTTTGCCACCAAGTACTAAGTCATGTTTTGCAGAGGGGTCAAGTACTTATTTCCCTCATTAAAATGCAAATCAATTTATAACATTTTTGACATGCGTTTTTCTGGATTTTCTGTTGTTGTTATTCTGTCTCTCACTGTTCAAATAAACCTACCATTACAATTACAGACTGATCATGTCTTTGTCAGTGGGCAAACGTACAAAATCAGCAGGGGATCAAATACTTTTTTCCCTCACTGTATGATTATCTCTGTTGCTTATTAACAGTCATGATATTTTACCTTGATCTCACCAATGAGGATTCCTACATAACAAGCCTTCAGATTCAGGATGCGTCCCAAATGGTCCTCTAGTCCCTACATAGTGCACTACTTTTGACCAGGGCTCATAGGACTCTGGTCAAAAGTAGTGCACTATGTAGGGAATAGGGTGCCATTTGAGATGTAACCTCAGATGAGCGATGATTAGTCAGATGGGGGTTTGTTAAAGGGATTAGGAGACCCTTTGGACATAGGGCCTCTGACAGAAGCAGCTGTTCCCTGAATAAAGGGTTAGAAATATACTGGCTTTACCTAGGGCTGGACTTTTTATTGTTCTGGTCTCGTCAGGTCAAGTGTTGAGGAAAAATATGGATTTTGACTACAAACAACTCTCCCCAGACTTCACACTCTTAGCAAAAAAGGGTTTTGGTGGAGGGGAAGGGTTCCCTTGGATATACCAACTTTCCCTTTCATCTAGGTCCAAAAGTAGTGCAGAAACAGGCTCTACCTGGGGACAGAAATGTTCCTGGTCTGGTCTGGTGTTGGTCTGGTCTGGTCTGGTCTGGTGTTGGTCTGGTCTGGTGTTGTTCTGGTCTGGTCTGGTCTGGTGTTGGTCTGGTCTGGTCTGGTCTGGTCTGGTGTTGGTCTGGTCTGGTCTGGTGTTGGTCTGGTCTGGTCTGGTGTTGGTCTGGTCTGGTCTGGTCTGGTCTGGTGTTGGTCTGGTCTGGTGTTGGTCTGGTCTGGTCTGGTCTGGTCTGGTGTTGGTCTGGTCTGGTCTGGTGTTGGTCTGGTCTGGTCTGGTGTTGGTCTGGTCTGGTGTTGGTCTGGTCTGGTCTGGTCAGGTCTGGTCTGGTGTTGGTCTGGTCTGGTCAGGTCTGGTCTGGTTTGGTCTGGTCTGGTCTGGTCTGGTCTGGTCTGGTGTTGGTCTGGTCTGGTCTGGTCAGGTCTGGTCTGGTGTTGGTCTGGTCTGGTCAGGTCTGGTCTGGTTTGGTCTGGTCTGGTCTGGTCTGGTCTGGTCTGGTCAGGTCTGGTCTGGTGTTGGTCTGGTCTGGTCAGGTCTGGTCTGGTTTGGTCTGGTCAGGTCTGGTCTGGTTTGGTCTGGTCTGGTCTGGTCTGGTCTGGTCAGGTCTGGTCTGGTGTTGGTCTGGTCTGGTCAGGTCTGGTCTGGTGTTGGTCTGGTCTGGTCTGGTCTGGTCTGGTCTGGTGTTGGTCTGGTCTGGTGTTGGTCTGGTCTGGTCTGGTCTGGTCTGGTGTTGGTCTGGTCTGGTCTGGTGTTGGTCTGGTCTGGTGTTGGTCTGGTCTGGTCTGGTCAGGTCTGGTCTGGTGTTGGTCTGGTCTGGTCAGGTCTGGTCTGGTCTGGTCTGGTCAGGTCTGGTCTGGTGTTGGTCTGGTCTGGTCTGGTCTGGTCTGGTCTGGTCTGGTCTGGTCAGGTCTGGTCTGGTGTTGGTCTGGTCTGGTCAGGTCTGGTCTGGTTTGGTCTGGTCTGGTCTGGTCTGGTCTGGTCTGGTGTTGTTCTGGTCAGGTCTGGTCTGGTGTTGGTCTGGTCTGGTCTGGTCTGGTCTGGTTTGGTCTGGTCTGGTCTGGTCTGGTCTGGTGTTGGTCTGGTCTGGTGTTGGTCTGGTCTGGTCTGGTCTGGTCTGGTGTTGGTCTGGTCTGGTCTGGTGTTGGTCTGGTCTGGTGTTGGTCTGGTCTGGTCTGGTCAGGTCTGGTCTGGTGTTGGTCTGGTCTGGTCAGGTCTGGTCTGGTTTGGTCTGGTTTGGTCTGGTCTGGTCTGGTGTTGGTCTGGTCTGGTTTGGTCTGGTCTGGTCAGGTCTGGTCTGGTTTGGTCTGGTTTGGTCTGGTCTGGTCTGGTGTTGGTCTGGTCTGGTGTTGGTCTGGTCTGGTCTGGTCTGGTCTGGTCTGGTCTGGTCTGGTGTTGGTCTGGTCTGGTCTGGTGTTGGTCTGGTCTGGTCTGGTCTGGTCTGGTCTGGTGTTGGTCTGGTCTGGTCTGGTCTGGTCTGGTGTTGTTCTGGTCAGGTCTGGTCTGGTGTTGGTCTGGTCTGGTCTGGTCTGGTCTGGTGTTGGTCTGGTCTGGTCTGGTCTGGTCTGGTGTTGGTCTGGTCTGGTCTGGTCTGGTCTGGTCTGGTGTTGGTCTGGTCTGGTCTGGTGTTGGTCTGGTCTGGTCTGGTCAGGTCTGGTCTGGTGTTGGTCTGGTCTGGTCAGGTCTGGTCTGGTTTGGTCTGGTTTGGTCTGGTCTGGTCTGGTGTTGGTCTGGTCTGGTCTGGTCTGGTCTGGTGTTGGTCTGGTCTGGTCTGGTCTGGTCTGGTCAGGTGTTGGTCTGGTCTGGTCTGGTCTGGTCTGGTCTGGTCTGGTGTTGGTCTGGTCTGGTCTGGTCAGGTCTGGTCTGGTGTTGGTCTGGTCTGGTCTGGTCTGGTCTGGTGTTGGTCTGGTCAGGTCTGGTCTGGTGTTGGTCTGGTCTGGTCAGGTCTGGTCTGGTTTGGTCTGGTTTGGTCTGGTCTGGTCTGGTGTTGGTCTGGTCTGGTCAGGTCTGGTCTGGTTTGGTCTGGTTTGGTCTGGTCTGGTCTGGTGTTGGTCTGGTCTGGTCTGGTCTGGTCTGGTGTTGGTCTGGTCTGGTCTGGTCTGGTCTGGTCAGGTGTTGGTCTGGTCTGGTCTGGTCTGGTCTGGTCTGGTCTGGTCTGGTCTGGTCTGGTCTGGTGTTGGTCTGGTCTGGTCTGGTCTGGTCTGGTCTGGTGTTGGTCTGGTCTGGTCTGGTGTTGGTCTGGTCTGGTCTGGTCAGGTCTGGTCTGGTGTTGGTCTGGTCTGGTCAGGTCTGGTCTGGTTTGGTCTGGTTTGGTCTGGTCTGGTCTGGTGTTGGTCTGGTCTGGTCTGGTCTGGTCTGGTCAGGTCAGGTCTGGTCTGGTCTGGTATTGGTCTGGTCAGGTGTGGTCAGGTCCATAGGTAAACACCTGGCACTGTCTATCTATTTGTCTGCATCACTTCTCTCTTCATTCAGTTGAAAGCTTGTAACTCCTGTAGTTTGGTAGCTTCTAGAAACCTTCCACCTCTCCACGCCACACATTCTTGCATACTTTGTGGTACAAAATAAGAACTGTTTGTTTGAGAATTGTTTGGTCACGCCTTCAGCGATATTTTCCCCCATTGCTGTTTTTAATGTTGTGTGTTGTGTTGTGTTATTTGCATCACAGCTGGCCTCAGGAACTGAACGGAGTTAGATCACTTAATTTGGTTTGGCAGTTGTGTATTTTTCCTCTTGATACAAAAACATGATTTGCGATTAGCCAGTAATTTGGCTTTCAGTCAAATGCATTCAACTTCTAAATGCAACTGAACAATGGGTGTTTCATTTCTCACCTGTTGAGAAAAACACATTTCATTTCATACTGTTCATTCTCGTCTTGGCCTTCCTGTTTTGAAAAACAGAATAATTGAACCACTGGAGTTTCAAAGAGAAGTTTGAGAGGAAAATAACGTCAAGCTATGCATATTGAGTAACCAACTCAGTGGCCTTTTGGTTAGAGCGTATGTACTGAGATTGCAAGGATGGGAGTTTGATCCCTGGCCGAGTCATACAGGGATGTAGCTCAGTTGGTAGAGCATGGCGTTTGCAACACCAGGGTTGTGGGTTTGATTCCCACGGGGGGGCCAGTATAAAAAAATGATGTATGCACTCACCCAACCCTGATCTGAACTGTAAGCCGCTCAGGATAAGAGTGTCTGCTAAATGACTAAAATTTGAAAAAAATGTAATATCTCCAGTGGTTCAATTATTCTGTTTTTCAAAACAGGAAGGCCAAGACGAGAATGAACAGTATGAAATGAAATGTGTTTTTCTCAACAGGTGAGAAATTAAACACCCATTGTTCAGTTGCATTTAGAAGTTGAATGCATTTGACTGAAAGCCAAATTACTGGCTAATCACAAATCATGTTTTTGTAACAAGAGGAAAAATACCCAACTGCCAAACCAAATTAAGCAAGACTGTAAAAATGGGACCTGCTGCGTCTCTGCTTGGCACTCAGCATTAAGGAGATAGATTGTGGTTAAGACCATGTGATAGACTAGCATCCTGTCCAGGGGTTGTACAGTGGCTTGTGAAAGTATTCACCTCCCTTGGCATTTTTCCTATTTTGTTGCCTTACAACCTGGAATTAAAATAGATTTTTTTGGGTGGTTGTATCATTTGATTTACACAACATGCCTACCACTTTGTAGATGCAATTTATTTATATTTTTATTGTGAAACAAACAAGAAATAAGACAAAAAAACAGTAAACTTGATCGTGCATAACTATTCATCCCCCCAAAGTCAATACTTTGTAGAGCCACCTTTTGCAGCAATTACAGCTGCAAGTCTCTTGGGGAATGTCTCTATAAGCTTGGCACATCTAGCCACTGGGATTTTTGCCCCATTCTTCAAGGCAAAACTGCTCCAGCTCCTTCAATTTGGATGGGTTTCGCTGGTGTACAGACATTTTTAAGTCATACCACAGATTCTCAATTGGATTGAGGTCTGGGCTTTGACTAGGCCATTCCAAGACATTTAAATGTTTCCCCTTAAACCACTTTGCGCCAGACATAGCGTTTTCCTTGATGGTCAAAAAGCTCAATTTTAGTCTCATCTGACCAGAGTACCTTCTTCCATATGTTTGGGGAGTCTCCCACATGCCTTTTGGTGAACAACAAACATGTTTGCTTATTTTTTTCTTTAAGCGATGGCTTTTTCCTGACCACTCTTCCGTGAAGCCCAGCTCTGTGGAGTGTACGGCTTAAAGTTGTCCTGTGGACAGATACTCCAATCTCCGCTGTGGAACTTTGCAGCTCCTTCAGGGTTATCTTTGGTCTCTCTGATTAATAATATAATAATACAATAATATGCCATTTAGCAGATGCTTTTATCCAAAGCGACTTACAGTCATGCGTGCATACATTTTTTTATTTTTTTTGTATGGGTGGTCCCGGGGATCGAACCCACTACCTTGGCATTACAAGCACCATGCTCTACCAGCTGAGCTACAGAGGACCACACGGACAGGCCCTCCTTGCCTGGTCCGTGAGTTTTGGTGGGCGGCCCTCTCTTGGCAGATTTGTTGTGGTGCCATATTCTTTCCATTTTTTAATAATTGATTTAATGGTGCTCCGTGGGATGTTAAAGTTTCAGATATTTTTTAACAACCCAACCCTGATCTGTACTTCTCCACAACTTTGTCCCTGACCTGTTTGGAGAACTCCTTGGTCTTCATGGTGCTGCTTGCTTGGTGGTGCCCCTTGCTTAGTGGTGTTGCAGACTCTGGGGCCTTTCAGAACAGGTGTATATATACATGTGACAGATCATGTGACACTTAGATTGCACACAGGTGGACTTTATTTAACTAATTATGTGACTTATGAAGGTAATTGGTTGCATCAGATCTTATTTAGGGGCTTCATAGCAAAGGGGGTGAATACATATGCACACACCACTTTTCCGTTATGTATTTTTTATAATTTTTTGAAACTAGTTATTTTTTTCATTTCACTTCACCAATTTGAACTATTTTTGTATGACCATTACATGAAATCCAAATAAAAATCCATTTAAATTACAGATTGTAATGCAACAAAATAGGAAAAATGCCAAGGGGGATGAATACTTGAGTCACCTTCATTCTCGTGTTCTTCTTATTTCAATTTTTTTTCTCATGTGTTTTTGTCCTACCTTGTTATTTTTAGTACTACGTTGAAAAATATGGATTTTGACCAAAACAACTCTCCCAAGACTTCACACTCTTATCAAAAAAAGGTTTTGGTGGAGGGGAAGGGTTCCCTTGACTTTGATTATTGCATTGTTGGATATAGAGCTTGCAAGAAGCTTGCAAGAAAGGCTGTTCACTGTACTTGCAAGAAAGGCTGTTGTGGTCCTCTGTAGCTCAGCTGGTAGAGCACGGTGCTTGTAACGCCAAGGTAGTGGGTTCGATCCCCGGGACCACCCATACACAAAAAAAATAATCATAATGTATGCACGCATGACTGTAAGTCGCTTTGGATAAAAGCGTCTGCTAAATGGCGTATTATACTTGTGCAAGTGATATTAAAACAAATTTGACGGTCACTTGTTTAAATTTTTTAACCCTTATTTTACCAGGTAAATTGACTGAGAACACATTCTCATCTACAGCAACTACATAGGGAATAGTTACAGGGGAGAGGAGGGGGATGAATGAGCCAATTGGAAGCTGGGGATGATTAGGTGGCATGAAGACCAGATTGGAAATTTAGCCAGGACACCAGGGTTAACACCCCTACTCTTATGATAAGTGCAAAGGGATCTTTAGTGACCACAGAGAGTCAGGACACCCGTTTAACGTCCAATCCGAAAGACAGCAGGGCAATATCACCCATCACTGCCCTGGGACATTTTATTTTAGACCAGAGGAAAAAGTGCCTCCTACTGGCCCTCCAACACCACTTCCAGGAGCATCTGGTCTCCAATCCAGGGACCGACCAGGACCAACCCTGCTCAGCTTCAGAGTTAAACCAGCAGTGGGATGCAGGGTGGTATGCTGATGGCCAAACATGGGGACTTCAAAATGCCACGTCAAGGGAACTGTAGCCTATTGTTCAGATGGGTTAAATGGAAACTAGGCCTATAGCCTCACACACACCCAAATATGATATGAACTCCTGCAGAATGAAGCATTTCTTGCAGTAAAATTATAGACCAAATGTAAATTTTGACTCAGGAACAGGAATGGAGAAATATGATTTCTTTCTTTCAGCATCTTGAGAGAATGGATGTGCGGTTAGGGACCGTCTGTAAAGGGGCTATCTTTATCAGCATCATAAAAGCTGATAGTATTTCAGCCACATAAAATATGCATCCAAGCCGATCTTAAATCGTATCAAAACCATGTTGGGTCATTTTAATAGCTTTTCATTTCCTTAAAACCGGTCAAACTGATGTCATTTGGAAGTTTTGCCAGGAAAATCATTTATTGCATTTTCTCCCGGTCTTTGGTGCGCAAGAGATGAAAGAATGACAAGAAAACAAACTTTACCGATGTCAACTAGATAGAAGCACTCATTCTATCGATGTATGACATCGTTCTGGTGACCAAGGGTTTATTTAGTCTTCTAAGGCAACAAGTAATGACAGAAGAGATGCTGCGTGTCTCTAGTTATAGACGAACAAATAGCCAACCAAAATGTTCGGAAACCAGAAGCAGAAACATAGGCATATCTAAAAAGGCCTGTCAAAAAAAAAAGTGTTCTGTCATCTCTGACTGTACAGCGCATTTTCTATGTTTGTGGGTTAGGGTCATTTGCGGGTCTCAGATTTTTCACTATCTCTTGTAGTCAGACGGTTGTGGATGGGTTATTAGCAACTGCGGGTGGGTGAAGGTGAACAGAAAGCTGGCCCGCACAGCGTGTGTGTCTGCTTTTACATTAGAACAGTGGCATTTACAAGACTCATTAAAATACCCTTTAGAACAAATCAATTTTGTTGCCTAGAGAGTGTCACAATAGAGAGTGTCACCATAGAGAGTGTCACCATAGAGAGTGTCACCATAGAGAGTGTCATCATAGAGAGTGTTATCATAGAGCGTGTCATCATAGAGAGTGTCACCATAGAGAGTGTCACCATAGAGAGTGTCACCATAGAGAGTGTCACCATAGAGAGTGTCACCATAGAAAGTGTCACCATAGAGAGTGTCATCATAGAGAGTGTCACCATAGAGAGTGTCACCATAGAGAGTGTCACCATAGAGAGTGTCACCATAGAGAGTGTCATCATATAGTGTCACTATAAAGAGTGATCTTTGGTCTCTTTGTTGCCTCTCTGATTAATGCCCTCCTTGCCTGGTCCGTGAGTTTTGGTGGGCGGTCCTCTCTTGGCAGGTTTGTTGTGGTGCCATATTCTTTCAATGTTTTAATAATTGATTTAATGGTGCTCCGTGGGATGTTCAAAGTTTCTGATTTTTTTTTACAACCCAACCCTGATCTGTACTTCTCCACAACTTTGTCCCTGACCTGTTTGGAGAACTCCTTGGTCTTCATGGTGCTGCTTGCTTGGTGGTGCCCCTTGCTTAGTGGTGTTGCAGACTCTGGGGCCTTTCAGAACAGGTGTATATATACATGTGACAGATCATGTGACACTTAGATTGCACACAGGTGGACTTTATTTAACTAATTATGTGACTTATGAAGGTAATTGGTTGCACCAGATCTTATTTAGGGGCTTCATAGCAAAGGGGGTGAATACATATGCACGCATCACTTTTCCGTTATTATTATTATTTTATTTTTTTGAAACAAGTAATTTTTTTCATTTCACTTCACCAATTCGGACTATTTTGTGTTTGTCCATTACATGAAATCCAAATAAAAATCAATTTAAATTACAGGTTGTAATGCAACTTAATAGGAAAAACGCCAAGGGGGATGAATACTTTTGCAAGGCACTGTACGTCTAAAAAGCCTATTACCAGCTTCTACCCCCAAGCCATATGACTCCTGAACAGCCAATCAAATGGCCAGCCGGACTATTTGAACGTTTCCTTTTAGAGGGGTGGAGACTTGGCTAGTGTGAAACTGTCTGAAAGTTTCCTTTTAGAAGACTGAAGACTTGGCTAGTCTTGTTAGGACAGTTTCTAACACGTTTCCCCCCAGAACTTTTTAATTGATCATCTGAAGCAATTGCACAAAATTTTAGGTCTGGGTGTCCGAGATTAATCTTAAGGCTGTCACGAGAGACGTAACACTAGTAAAGCTGTGTAGAGTAATTCCAATCCTATATAACAGAGTAACTATCTGATTTTGAATGCAAAACAGGGCACTTGCATTCACCTGCATGTGGAGGAGATTTCACAATGTGGAGAGATGTGCTGTTGAGATCTGTGTTAGATTGTCCGATGTTCCCTGTAATGTTGATGGTTATGTTCTGTTCTCATCTCCATAATGAGCTTTGCATGAAGGAGGTGGAAACGTTCGGATGGAGAGAGTGAGTGGGAAGAATGGATGAATGGATGGAGGGTGGGATGTGATATGAGAACCAGAGAAATGCAGAGAGAGAGAGA
Source organism: Coregonus clupeaformis (assembly GCF_020615455.1). Lineage (NCBI taxonomy): Eukaryota > Metazoa > Chordata > Actinopteri > Salmoniformes > Salmonidae > Coregonus > Coregonus clupeaformis. The sequence continues at coordinate 19,236,549 of NC_059203.1, read as the reverse complement.
GAGAGAGAGAGAGAGAGAGAGAGAGAGAGTGAGAGACAGAGAGAGAGAGAGAGAGAGAGAGAGAGAGAGAGAGAGAGAGAGAGAGAGAGAGAGAGAGAGAGGTGACAGAAAGGGAGAGATGGAGGAGGAGATGTGGAGAACGGAGGAAAATAAGTCAGTTTTCTTTCAGTCGGTAGATTAGAAGGTTATTCTGAGTTTGTCTTTTGTTGTGGAGCTGGAATGCCTGACCATGTCCAGTCAGCCATCCTGCCGAATGTGTCATAGGACAGTTTGAATTGGCTTTTTCACTCCCCTAGTCCCCAGGTGACAGTCAGCCAGACCCCAGGTGACAGACAGTCAGCCAGACCCCAGGTGATATATAGTCAGACCCCAGGTGACAGACAGTCAGCCAGACCCCAGCTGACAGTCAGCCAGACCCCAGGTGACAATCAGACAGACCCCAGGTGATATATAGTCAGACAGACCCCAGGTGATATATAGTCAGACCCCAGGTGACAGAAAGCCAGACCCCAGGTGACAATCAGACAGACCCCAGGTGATATATAGTCAGACAGACCCCAGGTGATATATAGTCAGACCCCAGGTGACAGTCAGCCAGACCCCAGGTGACAATCAGACAGACCCCATGTGATATATAGTCAGACAGACCCCAGGTGATATATAGTCAGACAGACCCCAGGTGACAATCAGTCAGTCAGACCCCAGGTGACATATAGTCAGACTGACCCCAGGTGACAATCAGACAGACCCCAGGTGATATATAGTCAGACAGACCCCAGGTGACAATCAGTCAGTCAGACCCCAGGTGACATATAGTCAGACAGACCCCAGGTGACAATCAGTCAGTCAGACCCCAGGTGACATATAGTCAGACAGACCCCAGGTGACAATCAGTCAGTCAGACCCCAGGTGACATATAGTCAGACAGACCCCAGGTGACAATCAGTCAGTCAGACCCCAGGTGACATATAGTCAGACAGACCCCAGGTGACAATCAGACAGACCCCAGGTGACAGACAGTCAGCCAGACCCAGGTGACAATCAGCCAGACCCAGGTGACATATAGTCAGATAGACCCCAGGTGACAGTCAGTCAGCCAGACCCCAGGTGACAGTCAGTCAGCCAGACCCCAGGTGACAGTCAGTCAGCCAGACCCCAGGTGACAGTCAGTCAGCCAGACCCCAGGTGACAGTCAGTCAGCTAGACCCCAGGTGCAGTCAGACAGACCCCAGGTGCAGTCAGTCAGCCAGACCCCAGGTGACAGTCAGTCAGCTAGACCCCAGGTGACAGACAGTCAGCCAGACCCAGGTGACAGACAGTCAGCTAGACCCCAGGTGCAGTCAGACAGAACCCAGGTGCAGTCAGTCAGCCAGACCCCAGGTGACAGACAGTCAGCCAGACCCAGGTGACAGACAGTCAGCTAGACCCCAGGTGACAATCAGCCAGACCCCAGGTGACAGACAGTCAGCCAGACCCCAGGTGCAGTCAGTCAGCTAGACCCCAGGTGACAGTCAGTCAGCCAGACCCCAGGTGACAGTCAGTCAGCCAGACCCCAGGTGACATTCAGTCAGCTAGACCCCAGGTGCAGTCAGACAGACCCCAGGTGCAGTCAGTCAGCCAGACCCCAGGTGACAGTCAGTCAGCTAGACCCCAGGTGCAGTCAGACAGAACCCAGGTGCAGTCAGTCAGCCAGACCCAGGTGACAGACAGTCAGCCAGACCCAGGTGACAGACAGTCAGCTAGACCCCAGGTGACAGTCAGTCAGCTAGACCCCAGGTGACAGTCAGTCAGCCAGACCCCAGGTCCAGTCAGTCAGACCACAGGTGACAGTCAGTCAGCCAGACCCCAGGTCCAGTCAGTCAGACCACAGGTGACAGTCAGTCAGCTAGACCCCAGGTGACAGACAGTCAGCCAGACCCAGGTGACAGTCAGTCAGCCAGACCCCAGGTGACATTCAGTCAGCTAGACCCCAGGTGACAGACAGTCAGCCAGACCCAGGTGACAGTCAGTCAGCCAGACCCCAGGTGACAGTCAGTCAGCTAGACCCCAGGTGACACTCAGAGTTGGAGAGGCACAGTTATGTGTGGGTTATATCGTGAGTGTTTTTAAAAATGCAAGTGTTGTGCCATGCTTTACTAGAGTAGAATCTGCCTGGGTCTCAAAAGTGGTCCATGGCCACGTCTAGGTCCTAGTTAGCTTTAACAGTTAATTGTATTTAGCAGATGCTCTTATCCAGGGCAATTAGGGTTAAGTACCTTGCTCAAGGGCACATCAACAGATTTTTCACCTAGTCGGCTCGGGGATTAGAACGAGCAACCTTTCGGTTACTGGCACAACGCTCTTAACCACTAAGCTACCTGCCCCCCAGTTAAAGTCTGATACTCAGTTGAAGTCTGAACAGAGTGTCGGCAGTCAATCTCTTTTGTGTTCACACAGCAAAGACCTTGGATGTCGTCAGCCACTCAGCCTTGTTAAAATACTCCAAACCAGAAGGTGGCAGTAGCGTTGATTGGCAATGCATATCTGTGTGTCTTGCTTATGGTCTAGATTCCAAGCTATCTGCACTAATGTTGCTATTTTGTAGAAAGCCGTGGTTGATACTAGCCAGATGGCCACATTTAGATTACTACCTAGCAAGATGATAAAAAAACAAAAATAATTCATTCACTCTACAAAATCCCATACTGCCAGTGCCAGACCCAACCCATAGCCAAATGTTGTGATAGCTAGCTAAAGTTAGCATATTCGCTAGCTAGCACAACAGAGCTAGCTAGCTAAGGACACTGCACAAACTCGGCAGCTATTACAGGCAGCTGTTTCATGGAAACTAGCTAATCCATTGTGATTTAATTATAATGTCAGTACTAGCTACAGTGGTTATCTATCTTGGAGGAGGTATTTAGTGTTGTGTGCATTGTGTCTGTGCACTTAGCTATCGACCGTCCCATAGCCTACATGTGAAGTGTGACTGGCTCATCCGTGGATGGACGGAGAAAAATGCCTCTGTTTTTCTTTCTTTTTTGTTGGCTCCCCCTCATGGGGGTTTGTGCTCTCTGATTGGCTTAAAGTCAAGTTGTTGGCCACTGACGAGCATTGCGATTCTATGGCTCTCCTAGATTACTAAAATCAACTCCACGATTTACGATGGAGTTGAGCGGCGACTAGTGTGGGCGGACTGGTGCTCCGACGTCACATAAAATAATTTTTTTAATCAAAAACTACGGATTTCAGCACCCAAAGAATAGCACACAGTTACACATGACAATGACGTCGGAGTTCCAGTTGAGTTTAGACAGCTGTGTCTCCTTGCTCTGATGACGCTTCTATATCCCTTCTCTGAGGTACTAAGTATATTCATTATCCTTTAATTGATTTACATTTTCTGAGGGACTAAGTATATTCATTATCCTTTAATTGATTTACATTTTCTGAGGGACTAAGTATATTCATTATCCTTTAATTGATTTACATTTTCTGAGGGACTAAGTATATTCATTATCCTTTAATTTAGTTACATTTTCTGAGGGACTAAGTATATTCATGATCCTTTCATTGATTTACATTTTCCTTTAGTTGAAATCTCATCACCCAGAAGGAATTTATCCACTTGATCAATCAGTCAACCAATCAAATATGGTCTAGAGTGATTTATTAATTCATTTACATGTATTCAAATACTGCTAGAATAGAATCAAATGCTATTGGTCGTGTACACAGTTTAGCAGATGTTAAAGCAGATGTTAATGCGAAATGCTTATGTTACTAGCTCGTAACGATGCAGTAATATGTAAAACAATTAAAATGTAAGGAATACAAAAATACAAAAAAATACAAGAAATTAAGAATGGCGGGCTGAATCTGATGAACATCCATTAAATCCATGACAGATGTGTGTTTGTTTTTATCACCACTTTATGTGGCAGGTAGCTTAGTGGTTAAGAGCGTAGTGCCAGTAACCAAAATGTCACTGGTTCTAATCCCCGAGCTGACTAGGTGAGAAAAAAATCTGTCGATGTGCCCTTGAGCAAGGCACTTAACCCTAATTGCTCATGTAAGACGCTCTGGATAAGAGCGTCTGCTGAATGATGTAAAATGTAAATGAGGACATAGTGCTTAATAATCACTTTTCTGCTGCTTGATATCAGTACATAAAAGTAACTTCCGTTACCATGTCCATTGGGTATTGAAGCCACCAACTTAAAAATATGCCTTGGCAATCATGAATATTTACAGAAAAATCTTACAATAAGACAGGAAAATGTATTTGTTTGTAGTGTTTGGAAAGTGTTTATTTGGAAAGTGTTTGCAGTTAGCTAGTTAGGTAACACTCTATGCATAAAGCTGCGGTGATAATGCAGAGTCACCATTTTGAGGAACTAACAAAAAAATATATAAAAAATAAACCCACCCTCTGTGTTTAACTGTGTTCCAGATTTCTCCTTGTCATTGTTTTACTCCTGTGTTTGTATGTGTCTTGTATGTTGTAACGAGGTGCATTGCCCCCCCCATCCACTAACCCACCCTCCCTCCATCTTGTCTTCCAGATTGAGGACATGCAGTGGCCTAACGGAGAGATAGAGATTCCCAGCTCCGTGTGCAGTCTGCCCTGCAGGACAGGAGAGAGGAAGAAGACAGTGAAAGGCATGCCGTGTTGCTGGCACTGTGAACCCTGTGATGGTTACCAGTACCAGTATGATGAAACATCCTGCAAGCTGTGCTCCTACAGCATGAGGCCCAACCCAAACAGGTGACAGACAGCAACATTATATATATATATATATTTTTTAAAAAGTATAGGGTTGCAAAATTCCAGAAACTTTCCCAACATTCCCAGGTTTTCTCCAACCGGGATTTCTGGAAAACCCGTGAATATTGTGAACGTTTCAGGAATTCTGTAACCCTATATAAGTCTGTAACATTCGTGTGTCTTCCTTGATAGTATGATGTTTTACAGTGCAGTACAGTATTGCTTTTCTTCTTGTCGTCTGTATATGTTTTTCAAAATTGTTGAATGAACTTACTTAAAGGAGAAGTTTACTCAAAATCCAGAAAGTCCCATACATTGAAGTGCAGCCAGGGAACGAACACCAGCCTTCTCTTTTTCAACTTTGTGAAACTAACTTTACCTGGCGATATGATATATACTCTATCAACTTTCGCACCAGTTCATTCTCCTCCCCAAAGAAATGTAATCTGTGGCATCAAGCTCCATATAAGGGCATATCGTGACGTTTCTACGTCGCATGGTCTCCCCCCCCCAAGAGCGCACATGCGCATTTGTTACACAATATAAAATTATCACAAATGTTTTAGGTGTAAAATAACACATTTCCTGACTTAAAACCGGTAGTACTTTTGACAAAAATAGCTAACGAATTTGTCCACACTTCGTGGGATTTCTGAATCATAAATTCACTGGCAACAGAGCAGAGCAAGGCCTGCATCCAGCAACATCACGAATCACGTGACCCGTTTTTGCAGCTGTTTCAGTACAGCACTATA
>NC_059203.1:19221047-19226047 GCF_020615455.1 Coregonus clupeaformis | reverse complement strand
CTGTCAGTCTCACGGTAATTTACTGTTAATTAACATAAACACATTTAGCATTTCCTGGCTCCCACACATAGCCAACAAGCCACTGATGCAGACCTTTGGAACATCTATATTTTTAAAAAGTCTAATAAATCCATATAATATAGCCTACACCTTCACAATAAATCCATTATTTATTTTAGACAGGTCTAAAGAAGCATGATATGAAGAAAATGTAGTCTATTTCAGAAGAACAGAATAGCATACTCTGAGTTGTCCTGATGTTAGGTCCTGATCTGGCTATGCCAAACGGCTGTGGGCTACACTAGCTCATTTCGCAGACAAGATTTGATTAGAATTCGGTGACAATATTTTATATTATTTTATAAAGATATTATAACTACTGTCCACATTTACTTTTCGTCAGCCAACAAGATCAGTAGGCCTTACAAATAGCAAAAGCACTAACCTATGTCAATCTACTATCCCCCATAGTACAAAAGTCGACCTATTCTATTCTGTGCAATAAATTAATTAATATTCCAAACATAGTCTGGGACAGTTGTGGGATGTGATAGATCGCAAATTAATAAAACCACTAGCATCAAAAACCCTTTTTAACGCAATGAGGCTGACGCAACAGATCAGAACGTTTAGCTTAACATTTTGATAAACTATTAGGCTGTTTCTTCACATTATAAGCGCAGCAATGCACACATGGTAGTAGACTATAAGCGCAAATGTTCCATTAGCGGGAAAACACCACTATCAAAAGTGACCGCAAATGCTTTTATTATATAGGTGCATTTTTATGGTGAAAATTATCTTTCCCAAACTTGAAACTCACGCGCTGCTTATGTACAGTACCAGTCAAAAGTTTAGTGAAGACATCAAAACTATGAAATAACACATATGGAATCATGTAGTAAACAAAAAATTCCACAAATTAACAATTAAGAAGACACACCTGTTAATTGAAATGCATTCCAGGTGACTACCTCATGAAGCTGGTTGAGAGAATGACAAGAGTGTGCAAAGCTGTCATCAAGGCAAAGGGTGGCTACTTTGAAGAATCTCAAATATAACATATATTTTGATTTGTTTAATACTTTTTTGTTTACTACATATTTCCATATGTGTTATTTCATAGTTTTGATGTATTCACTATTATTATACAATGTAGAACATTTTAAAAATAAAGAAAAACCCTTGAATGAGTAGGTGTGTCCAATCTTATGACTGGTACTGTATGCCAGTTAGGCTCTACACCCCTTGTAAAGCAGATTAATGTGCTTAGTTTTAAGAAGTTATTTGGCCACTTTAGATGTGATACAAACCTTATCAAAACATATAGGCCTATGGGCTAGGCTACATGAGGTGTGCGACTATAACTTGAAAAAGTAGTTTAAAAAATTGCATTGTTTCTTGCCTTATGTCTTATGTGGTCCTCTGTAGCTCAGCTGGTAGAGCACGGCACTTGTAACGCCAAGGTAGTGGGTTCGATCCCCGGGACCACCCATACACAAAAATGTATGCACGCACGACTGTAAGTCACTTTGGATAAAAGCGTCTGCTAAATGGCATATTATATATATTATATCATTCACAAGTGATAATATCTTATTCACAAGGGATAGGCTAATATTGTCAGACTCTTCTTGATTTAATCTTGTCTTTACATATACTAAATAATATATGTGTGAAATTTGTTTTGATTTGGAATGGACAATTGTCATGCGCCTGTCTCGAAACACTTAAATAGCGAATGGAGGACGCTTTTCCTGTGGTTAATTTTCATGCCAGCCAGGTAGGCTATACTCCTGTTGTAAAGAGAAGCCATGTGCTTTATAATAGGAACGTAGAGGAATGTATACAGTAGGCCTTGTCACGCCCTGGCTCTGGGGACTCTTTATGTTGAGCCAGGGTGTGTAGGTTTTATTGTTTAGTTTTCTATGTTGTTGTTTCTAGATCTTGTATATCTATGTTGGCCAGGGTGGTTCCCAATCAGAGACAGCTGTAGCTCGTTGTCTCTGATTGGGGACCATACTTAGGCAGCCTGTTTTGCACTAGTTTATTGTGGGATCTTGTTCTTTATAGGTTTGTGTTTGTGAACCTTTAGACTTCACGTATCGTTTTGTTGTTTTTGTGATTGTATTAAGTACTCATTAAAAGATGTACGCCTATCACGCTGCGCCTTGGTCCGGTTCTTACGATGAGCGTGACAGGCCTAGCCTATAGAAAGCTAATAGAAGCCATCACTCTGTTTTCTCACGCATACATACATAGCCTATAGAAATGTTGCGCAACATGAGCTCATGGGCTCTCATGAAGTCTTTGATTAGATTTTTTTATCACATTTGCATTGATGTCAGAGTGATTAGAGGGACAATAGAGTGCTGAGTACCAGGCAGTTAGCAAGTTTGGTAGGCTACTAATGACCATCAGCAGCATCAGAGCTTGGAGAAGCCTAATTACCGTGACTAAACGGTCACGTGGAATTTGACTGCCTTCATGACTCGTGACCGCCGGCGTGGCAGTAATACGGTCACCGTAACAGCCTTCGCAGCAGCTACTCTTCCTGGGGTCCACATAAAATGTACAAATACATGACAAAGTACAGAACAGTTATAGACAACAACATGAAATTGTAAATAAAACGTACAAATAAATAAAAAATAAGAATTATATATTGGAAAGACACCAAGAGACAACAAAAAATACATATATACTGTACATATTCATATTCTTACATACAATACAGCTAAAATAGATATTTAGAAAGACTAGAGGCAGTGTGATACAATATGTTTTTTTAGCTAAACTTTCTTTGTGCCTGAGTAACCTCTGGTGGCAGAGCATTCCACGATGGCATGGCTCTATACATAACTGAGTATCCTCTGGTGGCAGAGCATTCCACGATGACACGGCTCTATACATAACTGAGTATCCTCTGGTGGCAGAGCATTCCACGATGACATGGCTCTATACATAACTGAGTATCCTCTGGTGGCAGAGCATTCCACGATGACACGGCTCTATACATAACTGAGTATCCTCTGGTGGCAGAGCATTCCACAATGACATGGCTCTATACATAACTGAGTATCCTCTGGTGGCAGAGCATTCCACGATGACACGGCTCTATACATAACTGAGTATCCTCTGGTGGCAGAGCATTCCACGATGACACGGCTCTATACATAACTGAGTATCCTCTGGTGGCAGAGCATTCCACAATGACTTGGCTCTATACATAACTGAGTATCCTCTGGTGACAGAGCATTCCACGATGACATGGCTCTATACATAACTGAGTAACCTCTGGTGGCAGAGCATTCCACGATGACATGGCTCTATACATAACTGAGTAACCTCTGGTGGCAGAGCATTCCACGATGACACGGCTCTATACATAACTGAGTATCCTCTGGTGGCAGAACATTCCACGATGACATGGCTCTATACATAACTGAGCGACGCATAAAATCTGTTTTTGGTTTGGGTACAGTGGAGAAACCCATAGTGGCGTGTCTGATGGGGTATGCACAGTATGTCTGTTTGAAGTGTTTGCAAATAGATTTTACAAGTGGTTAGGCATTTTCAACAGAAACATATTTCTTAAAAAGACTAGAAGAGAAGTAGTCAGTCTGTGTTGATGTTAGTTCTGTTTGTGCAGTTAAGGGCAAGGCGTGCTTCTTTGTTTTGAGCCAGCTGCAGCTTTGCTAGGTCTTTCTTTGCTGCACCTGACCATATTACCGGACAGTAATCAAGATGGGACAAGACCAGAGCCTGAACAACTAGTACAGTTGGTTTTTGTATCAGAAACGCATAACATATTTTTTTTTATAAAAGACATAACCCTCCCCATCTTCACAACAACTTTGTCAATATGACTTAATTGACCATCCCATGTTACTCCTCAACTTGTTCAATGGTCACACCTTTTATGCACAACTCCAGTTGAGGTTTAGGTCTAAGAGAATGCTTTGAACCAAATACAATGCTTTTGGTTTTTTAGATGTATTTAAGACCAGTTTATTGTTAAATAACTCGTTACTATCAGTCTCAGTGAGCTCACTGGCTGTAGGTTGCCGATGTGTAGAGTGTGCAATCATCAGCACAGATAGCTTCTTCTAAGACAAAGTGTCAAGTCATTTGCAAAAAAAATAGAGAAGAATAACGTCCCAAGGCAACTGCCCTGAGGGACACCGCACTGTACATATCTGATGTTAGAGAAGCTTCCATTGAAGAACACTCTCTGGGTTCTATTGGATAAATAACTTTCCAACCGTGTGATGGCAGGTGATGAAAAGCCATAACAAATGAGTTTCTTCAATAACAAATTAATGTCAAAGCCTGCATTAAAATCAAACACTAAAGCTCCTATGATCATCTTATTATTCATTTATTTTAGCCAATCATCAGTCATCTGTGTCAGTGCAGTACAAGTTCATTGCCCTTCCCTATATGCATGCTGAAACATTTACAAGTAATACATTTCCCTTTTCATGTTTTTAATAAATTAAAATGTCAAAACGCAAACAATAACCCTGCTTTCTATGATTCTCTCTATAACCAGATGCCTTATAAAGGCGTTGCTTTCACAGTGTAGGTACAGTGGGGAAAATACGTATTTAGTCAGCCACCAATTGTGCAAGTTCTCCCACTTAAAAAGATGAGAGAGGCCTGTAATTTTCATCATAGGTACACGTCAACTATGACAGACAAATTGAGGAAAAAAAATCCAGAAAATCACATTGTAGGATTTTTAATGAATTTATTTTCAAATTATGGTGGAAAATAAGTATTTGGTCACCTACAAACAAGCAAGATTTCTGGCTCTCACAGACCTGTAACTTCTTCTTTAAGAGGCTCCTCTGTCCTCCACTCGTTACCTGTATTAATGGCACCTGTTTCAACTTGTTATCAGTATAAAAGACACCTGTCCACAACCTCAAACAGTCACACTCCAAACTCCACTATGGCCAAGACCAAAGAGCTGTCAACGGACACCAGAAACAAAA